>NW_024879162.1:262162-357944 GCF_018340385.1 Cyprinus carpio | reverse complement strand
AGGACTGAGAATGGTCGGACGGCATCAATTTGATGGTAATGTGACCAAAAATCCTAAGCAAGCTAGAGCACACACAAGCAAGAGAACAGAAACCTTTTCATTTATCCAGGGTTACCATGACAGCTGAGGGTTAGCAAGCTCCTTCTGTGTGTGTGGGTGTGTGTGTGTGTGTGGTGTGTGTGTGGTGTGTGTGTGGTTGTGTGTGTGGCGTGTGTGTGTGGTGTGTGTTGCGGGTATCAATGTCCTTCAAAGGGTGCTCTGTCCAGCTTAAATAGGACACACTTCCTTTTCTCTCTCACTCTCTCTCTTTATCCTTGAGGGGCGGCAACATTTCACCCCATTAGTCATTCTAAAAACATGAGGATGTGAATGTGTGAAAACTGTGCTAAAAACGCCTGACAACATTAAAGTTGCTCCATTGCTCATATGTGCATCTATTTTCAGAAACCAAACTGCTGCACCAGTGTGAAATGCTGCCCCCCAAAGGAGGCGTGCATTTGGTTTATGTTCAGTCCCAGAGCTGTTTTTTGCATATGTTTGCAGGCTAGAGTAGACTAGAGTAGTCCTCTCAACATTCTGCCGGTCATAATATGGATACAACAGTTATAATGTTAGCAGGGATTTTGATGAATGTTAAGTACAACTGAAACAAGCAATTACAGCTGTTCCCCCACCCACATCAGATTTAAACCGTGACACACAATGCGTGCAGGATGATGGAAATGTCCCTTCAGTCATTCGTCATGCTTTTCAGACAAACTAAAAACCGATTCAGTAAGGGCCATCGACCACAGTAAACATATAAAATGGGATTGTAACATCAAGCTCAACGGAGACAAAAAATATGTGTGTCTCTCGAGAAAAACAGTTTTCACTGACAACATTAGTGGCTTTATTGTGATTTAAAAAGTAACCAATTATAAGATCTGTAGTCTTTAATTCAATGGATTAGTTACATTAAATCAAATATATCAATTAGTTTCGCTATCAAAATAATAAAAAAACATAGCTCATTATTGTGGTAAACAAAGCATGAACGTTACAACATTACAATGGACAGACCATTTAGCGATGGCTTTTACCAAAGTTTGACTGCTTATGAAAAAAAAAAGGTTTTTCCTCTCGGCACCCATAAGAAAAATTCGGGGCCAGGGTCGATCTGTGATACGGTCCATCGCTAATACATTTGAGAAATTGAGTTTTTAAAACTTAATGACTGGTGTCTCACTATTTAACAAAAAACTAGCTTTCTGGTTTTATATTTAACAGAAAAGACACTCCCACTTTGACAATTTACAGAGATTTGAATAAGTATGTCAAATCTAGGGTTTATTACTAGTTAACTAAAATTAAAATCATAAAAAAACAAAAAACAAAAAAAAATTTTAATCTAGTTCCCAAGAAAACATTTCTCGTTTTTCATTATTCATATACTGTTTAACTAAAAACGGGAGTAAAAAACTGGAGTAAAAACAGATTAAATAGACATTTTTAAACAAAAATGGCAAAAAAAAAAAACAGACAACACATTATTAAAACCTTTAGCTAAAACTTGAAATGAAAAATGGCAAAAAAAACAACAACGAATGAATAAACGCTTTATTGGAATCTCAATGATACTAAAATAAACACGGGTGAAATCCCAAAACATCCGAAAATTTTAATATTTGCAACTGCAACGTCAGTACGGAAGTCGCATCCCGCTGAATCCAATGCTCTTGGGTTGTGATGTTTATAGCTAAATAAATGTGTGCACTGTAGGAGAGTGAGAGAGCGTGAAAGCGCTTGTACGATGTAG
The DNA here is from genome assembly GCF_018340385.1 of Cyprinus carpio. Classification (NCBI taxonomy): domain Eukaryota; kingdom Metazoa; phylum Chordata; class Actinopteri; order Cypriniformes; family Cyprinidae; genus Cyprinus; species Cyprinus carpio. Next base: position 356,146 of record NW_024879162.1, on the reverse strand, counting down.
ATGAGATAAGGACATCAGCTGCCCACTTGATCCGCTTTGTTTGCTATGAACTCAAACGGTGCTGAAGAACGCTTGATGGCTTTCTGCAGTTGTAACAAACACATCACGTAGCATTGCACATCTCATCTGCCCTCACCATCAAACTTCAGTCCCATTAATTATTCAGAAAAAGCTTCATAAATATGCACAACTCAATTCTACTCTCCCTAAACTCATTTGCTTTATGCCATCTGGCCATAAGCAACTTCTTAAACGTTTCAGTGAGAGAGCCATCCACGCACGCACAGGCAGACAGGTAACTTCCTGCCATCCAATTTACATACACAAACCACACAGACTTGCTGATCCAGCTGAAGAGAAGAACCACCAAGGTCAAGGTGTCTCTTCTTTATTTACCATCAGCTTTCATTCTATCTCTATCTTATCTTGCCCTCTAACTACCTATTGCACATATTTAAGGAGTGTTTCTCACTCTTATGCTTGCTTTAACACTACTATCACGTCTCTTTACCTCAGGATATGTTTGTAATAGTGGCGAGAAGTGTGTGGTAGTATGCTATTTCTGCAGTGTGCAGTATGCTGTGCTATGCAGTGTATACATCATGAAATACCCGGATGACTAACTACATATGCCAGACTATGCTCACAGTAACTGAATTCCCACAATGCAGTGCACTTGACTACACCTTCCATTTCCGAATGAAATGGAAATGCAGCGATTGCTAGCGAATGAACCAGAAATTATATTAGCTGCTATTTTAACATTTCCATCCTGAGTCATTACACAAAAGTGGGTTAAAAATGCAGAGCAGGGTCACTTAATTTTCAAGGTGATAACTGGATTGGCACCCAAAATGACAATTTTCTCTAAATTTTCCTCACCCATCAGGTTACCAAGATGAGATGAGTTTGTTTCTTCACTGGTTCAGATTGGAGAATTTTGCATTACATAATTCAGTCACCAATGGATTACTCTGCAGTGAATTGTGGGTGCCATCAGAATGAGTCAAAACAGCTGTTTGAACTATTATTCTGCGGCACCCATTCACTGCACAGTTATCCACTGGTGAGTGAGTGATGTAATGCTAAATCTTTCCAAATCTGCTCTGATTGAAAAGACAAATTCAACTATAGCGTGGATGTAGGCCTGAGGGAGATTTGATTAATATCAGCAAATGTACATTTTTAGGTGAACTAGTCCTTTTAAACATACACGGTGGTTGTGTGACAATGATGTCATAATGCTTTTTGATACATTTTATGACATTTTTAAACATTTATGATATTGCATTTATCACTGCCAGATCAAAATTGTAAAAAAATGTAGAGCGTTTACAGTGTATATTGAGCAGAAACATTTCTCTCGCCACACACACTCATACTCTATCTATTACTATCCTAGCAATCATAATCTCTGATTGCATGCATGCCTGTGTTTATATAAAACTTTCAAATATGTAAAATATACATTCTAAGACAAGGACAGATGAAAGCAGATTGTAATTCTAATTATGGATTTGAATAGACCACTTGATGACCTTGACAATGTTTTGAAGGTCTTGTAAACACCTTTAACCGGTTCATTTATCAGATGAAAGGTCATCAACGTTTGAGCGCAGTAAAGTAGATTACAGAAGATTTTTTGCCATTTTGCAATGGAAAATTTTACTGCATTCTGGCTACCGTCTAATTTTATTTGTGTACGTGTGCATTGCCAAATACTAATTTGTTTCGATAATAAATAAAGACTTTTTAATGACTTTTCACAGTCTCTTTAGAGAGCATTAATACAAAACTGGTCTTAACTATATATTAATCAACAATACTAAGCAAACAGCTATTTTGATTATTTACTTCTTTCAAACATTTCTTATTACATCTATAGCTACCTAACATCATTAAGTGAACAACTACAAGATTTTTTTCTGTATTATTATAAGTAAATTAATAAATGCATTGTTACCACACTTTTTGTGTTTAGTTTTGTTAATATAACGTCAAGGCTTGATGACTGGATTTCATTTAATGTTGCCTCTGAAAAGTCATTAAAAAGTCTGTGAAAAAAAAAAAGTATTTTAAATTTATTATTTGACATGTTTTTTGATTCACCCAAGGAACTGGCTAAAAAGAAATCATTTGTGTTCATGATGTATATAGCAGTATAATAGCAATCAGTTCTACTGTTAGGCTTGTTGTTTTGTGCATTGTGAATCATTTGTAAAAGATAACCACTCATAAAAATGACTATTTTTGACTAAAAGAGAAGTGAATATCACACATCCTCACCAAATCCTGGGGTTTGAGCACAGCATCTGACATGCCCTCTGTCTGTCTGAACACCTGTCCATTTACCACTTGCCCACCTTTCTCACACTCTCTCACTTAAATACACATTTTTTTATCTAGGCTCCACAGGTGAAACCACACACACACCTGGTCTCCATCTGTTGTCTCTGCGCTGAAGGCGCTGCTCTTATTGGCAGGTACAGAACCGGCTAAAGGTCACAGGATGGTGCTCCTTAATTACATATCTCATTCCATTATGACCTAATTAAAAGCAGAAATCTAAAGTGTGTGTGTGAGAGGTATAAAACACATTCCGAATGTGATGTTCCCAAAAGCATCAGGGTGTACTGCAATGTCATTTTTAAGTCAACTCAGTAAGTCAATCCATTCATGAACAGAATTCATTAAATATGCCTTTTTTAAGATTTTGTTGTCATCTACTTCGACGTGCTCTCGTTGTTTCCAAACCTGTGCAACGGGGTGCCTTAAAACAGAAAAGAATATATGAAAAAATATATATATTATATTATATATATATATATATATATATATATATATATATATATATATATATATATATATATATATATATATATTTGTTTTGTCAATACAGTGAAAGTCAATTGAGTCCAATGAATCTGACATTCTTCATAATATCAATATCTGTGTAATTGGTAACACTTTACAATAATGGTCCATTTGTTGTTAATAGATAACTACTTTAGTTAACATGAACTAACGATGAAAAGACTAAAATCAACATTTACTAATGCATTAAAAAGTAATATTTTAATGGATATGCACTAAAAAAAAAACTGTATTTTTATCAACCAAAGTTAACAAAAATTAATGAATACTGCAACAAATGTATTGCTCATTGTTGTTTACATGTGTTTAATAATGGGCCCCTACTGTAATGTTTGTTTGTTTGTTTGTTATCATAAATAACAAATTTTAAAATGTGACTGGCATATAATGATTGTGTAGTCATTTATATTATAAAATATTTTTAAAAGTAATTAATCTCAGTAATTTTTACATATAAAAAAATAAGTTATCTAGTCTATTGCATTTACCTTTTTATTTTTTTTTACAAACATTTCCACAGTACAGGATGCTAACTGGGGTTAGGATTGAAGTAAAAGACAGAAAAAATTTGAATGTTGTGAAAGAGCAAAACTTTTGAAGGTGACTTTAAATGTTACCATGGCATAAAGAACACAAAATTATTAACACATCCATTAATTAATTTATTTATTGTGCCAAGAAGATTGTACCCTTACTTTTTTTTATTCCAGCTGTTTCACTTTTCCTGTTTTTACGACACATCCTCTTAGCCTACCATTATTCTCTCTCACCATCTGTTATAGCTCAAACCATTAGTTGGTTTATACTATTTTATTCTGATCCTTTTACACTTTTTATGTCGAAATGTGTGTCCTAAAAGAAATGATTTAAAAGGAGTGTAATGTCAGCAGTCCTGATAGCATGCTGGTTCAATAAAATGCAAAAATGGTAAAATAAAAGCATGATGGTAAAAAAAAAAAAAAAAACATGATGTTCAAAGTAAGCTGTGTCACACTGGGGGAAACCGTTCGATCTGTGCTCAAACTGAGATGAGAAATTCTTGAATATTTTGCCAGTTGTAACAGCTCACTCCCACAGTTTCATCAAAGCAGTGCTTACCACGCTTTTGTCACCGTGGGTACCTCAGATATGTGTGTTTGTCTAGCACTACTGACTGTTAAAGGGTCTTGTGCCTGCTGATGACTGCCAAGAGGTCAATCAACTTGATATTAATACTGTTTATGACTCCAAAATGTGGTCTGTACTGTATATTTATTTGAAGTTACCATGCAAATGAATTATTTTTATTGTTTTATGGTCAATATAGTATTTTAATTTTAATTGATGATTGATTACATAAATAAAATCCTCCACATGCCTTCACTATATTCTGTTTACACTGTGCAAGCAACCCATTTAAAACTTAACTGATCCAATATAGGCTACTGGTGCTTTTAAAAGATGCAAGCGATATATATTTTTTTTTAAACTTGGAAAAACTTTTATCTTGTTAATTTCAATACTTATTCCTGGGATTTTTCTTTTCTTTTCCACTTTTTTTTCTCTGATGCTACCCATTATTGTAACAGTATACTGTGTAAATGCGCTGTGTGAATATTTCTGTGTGAGTGTTTTTGTTCTGCAATAAAAAAGTGCCGGTGTGATAGCAGCCTCAGGTTTTTTGGAGCATAATGAGAGATTATAATTATATATATATATAACCAGGGTTGGCAATGGCAATAACTAGTTTTTCCAGTAGTGAGACAGTAGATCAGCTTTTTAGTAGTATGTGTGACAAAATGCTGGTTTATAGCCGTATATTTGTGATTCGGTCTGGTGATGCTAGTGGCACAGAAAATGCACTTTTATTACTTGTATGCCTGAACAGTTATATGTATTTTTACAGACTCTCAATTTCATTGAACCTTTGAAATATTTGCAGTCTGTACATAGACTGGCTGTGATGTTCTAAAAAAAAAATGCATGTGTTGCCTGCAATGAATTTAAATCACAAAAACACGTTTTTACTTGGGAAAGAGAAAGATTCTAGTAAACTCACACACACACAGACACAGGTACGTGCCACAAGAAAATAGGGTCTGAAGTGCCGGTCTGACACCTTTCAAAACGTCTGAAGCTACACCATCATTTACATGAAAAATGTTTCAATTCTTTTCTCTTTCTCTGTGTGTCTCTCTTTCCTTTTTGCCCATCCCAGGAAAAAGAAGATTTTGCACCCCAAACCTGTATTGTGAGAGAAATTGCTGCCTTTTTCAGGTATTTTTTTTTCCCTTCAGTATCTCTTCCATTCTCCTGGACCTATCCTCTCTCTTCTCCTACCTTTCTGAATGAGGACACCTTGCAGGAATGAGGTTCATCATGAAGAGTTCTCGTCTCTAGAGGATTCCTGCCCAGAGCGGGTGAAAAAAAAGGTGGTGTGCTTATACAGATAAAATTCTTATGCCTCGTTATGATATGAATATGCATCTCACTGACCACGCAAATGCTTTGATTTAAGATAGAATTCTATAAGAATATGCAAATATAGCGCTAAATGAGGCCTCAAGCATGAATTATCACGCTCACAGGAATTTCACGAGCACATATACATGCTGCGTAGGGTGGTGGGAATCTGAGTGCGTGAGTAAGCTGATATCTATGTATTCTCTTTTAAATTCAAATGTACACGGGTGTTTATGTGAATGAGAGGCAGCACAGATACAATACACATACACAAACTTGCCCGTGTGCACCCAGACCCTGTGTTACTGTATCACTCTCTCAAGATGAAACAAAGGATTTTGAGTGTGTCAGTGAGAACCATACAAGAGAAAGCGGATGAGAGAAAAGAGGATTAGAGAAACAGAGAAACGGCGAGAGGAGTGCGAGATCTCCCATTAAATAAAGGCTTTTTTGCGCTCTTGGTTATCTCCAATGCTTTGATTGTTCTGGTTTAATGGCTAAAGACCACAGGATCAACACTTCATTTCAAACTGAATGAAATGTGCCTTGACATTATCCTAAAAACAACTATTCGAATGGTTCACATTCATCAGAATTTATGACCTTTTTATAGCTGTTCATGCACACATATCCTAAAGCTTCCAGTCGGGCTTGCATTTCAAATGCAAGAGCTGTTAGAGCTCCTATGAGCTTTCACACTGGTCCATAAGAGAAAAAGAAGAGTTTAAAACAGAATAAGTAAGTGTGATTTTTTAAGACAGATAGTGAGATAAAGAAATTTTTGCTTTGATCTTTCACATCTTAACTTTATATATATATATAACGGCTTTATAAGACTTTCTCTGCAGACAAATAAAAAACATGAAATCACATCAAAATGAAAGATTCCAGTACTGTATGCATTTTCCAATCGATATCATATGTTCAAATAAAAGTGTCTAAAAGGTGTACTTGTAGGTATCATACACCATAATCATGTAAGTATGTTTAAAATTAAGGATTGAAACATATTGTATGCAAGTACAAAAAAAACAGAGACACAAAATGTCTGTTCAATGCATGATTTTTTTTTATTGGATCTCTAACTCTTCCCTACTTTTTCATGTTGTTTTTCAGTTTTTTAATCTTTTTTTTATTTGAAAAGGACCCTCTCCCCATGAAATGAGATCAAAGCATTTAAGACGCAATTATCTTCCTTAAGAATCAGATTAAGACAGTGAGGGAAAAAAGTCATGGCCTCAAAGAAAAATCTCCCTTCGTGATCACAAACTTCACTACTTCAAAGAGCTGTGGAGCGAGTGCCACTTACAGAGACTGGAGCCTGTGTTAGCTTTATCTAATATTATGCATGGCTGAAAACATTTTCATCCAAAAGCATAAAATGCGTCAAAACTAAGACTGGCTGAGGGATAATTTAAAAAAAAGGGGAAAAAAAGGGTCTTCAATAGGGAAAATTACTTTAACGAACAATCACGAATTCTGATTGTTACAAAGGGAGTTCTTTCAGTGCAAATGGATATAGGCTACTGTTGATTGAATTCAGTCTGTGCATTAGAGATAGTTTCTATGACTATTTCTGCTGGTTACATCGTTACACCAGTAGGTGACGGCAAATGACTATGTTTATGAATTTGTAATAATTCATTCAGCCCATTCGTTCTATAATGCTGATTCATTAGAGGGAGAAAAAAGTCAATGTAAATCATTCATTTAAATAGCTGATTAACTGAGGAACCAAACTGATTTTATGTATGAGTCATTGAATCATTCACTCAAAATCATTTGTTCAAAAACACTGAATCATTAAGAGACGTATAACAGCTGTTTGTTGATGGTTTTGCTCTGGCTTTTGGAACTGTTTTTGTCGGGGGAGCAAACATACAGTACATAATATGCAAGTTATTGAACAGTAACTTGTTGCTGACAAAAAAAACCAAGTTTGCTGTGATTATGTCTACCTGCGTTTTCGAGTGCCACAAAAAAAAAAAACCTTTACACTGCACTAAGGCCTACTTATAGTTGTCTTTGCATATTAACCGTATAATACTTGTCCTACTGTATCATATTTGAAACATGAATATTCAAAGCCTCTATTTTATCAACATGATCAAAATTTAACTGAAAAACCTGTTGTACAAAAAGATGCCAGGTGCCCTCTGATTTAAAGTTTATACTTTAAGTAAAAGTCCAATTAATATGATTCAAGTACACTTTGTCTTTTCCTGTCAAATGTTTAATGATTTTTTATAAAGTAAACATAAGAAAGAACTTTCATATTGTGTATAATATTTCAAGATAAAATGTAGTACCCCTGAATAAATATCCTTTTTTTTTTTTTTTTTTTTTAATCATATTAAAATGTATCAAATATGATACAATAGGCTTTCTGAGGAACACTTATCTCTCAAAAAAAAATTAAATTGGATTGCATTATATGTTTTGCATTTAATGTAAGTAGAATTTTATATTACTGTTTTGGCATAAAAATAAAAACAACTGCACTAAATTGCATATTTTACTTTGTTTAGCCTGTGAATATTTGCATTATATCATAATTATATAGAGCCATAAAAGGCTGATGTATCAAATGATACAAAAACATAAAGCACATGTGGGAAACTTTTTTAAAATACTGTCTGAAAGGTTCAACAACCTTTCATCTTAAATGCTAATAATTTTTTTTTTTTTTTTTTTTTTTTTTACTTATTTCCACTTCTGAATGCACAATATTTAAATTATTTCTATTATATAAAAAATTACACATCACCCTTAAGAATGACAGTGTTCCTGTCTTGTGCAGTGAGCTGAGTGTGTGATGTTTTTGGCTTCTGTATCTGCTTTTTTTGTGGAAAGCTTTAGTAGTTTATTTGCTGAGGAGAGGAATATTCTGCACAGAAAGAGTCAGATGTTTGCTTTACCTGGGAACGAAGAAAAAATATAGAAGGCAATAAAATGAAATGTTAGAGACACTCGCCAGTTTTTAAGATAATGTGGTTTAAAGGAGAGCTGCCCTGACCAAGAGTTCCATGTACAACAGTCAGTCTCCACCAGGAACCTTTACTCTTGCATTAAGAAATTATTTTCTATTACAATATTGATGACCTCATAAAAAAAGATATGTCACGCACTAAAAAGAATAAAAACTATGTTTGGACACACATCCATCCAGTGTTGGGAATAAATGCAAACGCTGGACAAAACGTTTTGACAGCCCGGGCCCTCATTAACATTCTCTCCAGTGGAAATATGTAAATCACATTTCATAAGGGGGAGGTATTCATAAAAACGCCCTGCAAGCAAAATATTGATGCACAACAGGATGCACACTCAAAAAACAAACAACACACACACATTTCACTCTTCTTTCTGTGCTTAACATTTGTGCTTACAGGTATATGAAATCATTGAACATTTAATTTGACCAAATTCTACAGTGCAAAAAAAACACAAAAAAAAAAAACACGATGGGTTCTTAAGTGTTTTAAAAAGGAGTAGTTCAGCTAAAAATGAATTTTTGCTGAACATTTACTCACCCCTAGGCCAACCAAGATGTAGATGAGGTTTTCTTCATCAGAACAGATTTGGTGAATTTTATAATTACATCACTTGCTCTCTGCAGTGAATGGGTGCCGTCAGAATGAGAGTCCAAACAACTGATAAAAACGTCTAATAATAATCCACAAGCTGCATATGTCATGGTTGTGATGTATAGAAAGCGCACGAAGAAGAATATATAAACAGGCTTTAATTATCCACACAGAGGGTATCCACCACAAAAGGCAGGCAGGAATCACACGCACATACACAACATTAACTTAAACACTGGACAAAGGAACACAGGAACAGAATAGAACTATAATACATTGGCAAATGAGGATAATTAACGAGACATACCTGAACCAAATGATACAATCAGACAGATTTTTTTTTTTTATATCATCCACAAAATGAAAATCCTAATTCTGATCGCTTAGCATGGGTTATAACAGCACACCGCTCCTCAACATGCAGAACAAAAGGTTACGGGTTTGTTCAAATTGCTAATAGTAATATGAGCAACAATAATGTTCCAAGCACCCGATGAATGTCTGTTCATTGCACGCCTGCACTGCAGCACTCATTCCCATTCTGAGCACATTAGGGCTACTGAACGCCAGTAGTATTCAGTACCTATAGACAACACTAGATGAAAAGAGTGCAAATGTAAACCAACCATGCCATTAAAAATTAAAAAGTTTGGGCTTGCACTGAGATTGCACTCTCCTTGAAGCAATGATTTTGAGGGTTGTACAGTAAGACATCATTAGTATTGCACACATCTGTGTACTACTGTAATAGCCTGATGCTGCTGACACACTATTTTTGCTTCAAACACACAATCTGATTTGAGAATACCACCCACAATCTATACAGCACTCCACACCTATTGGCTGGGGGGGGAATGTCAATTATATCTAGTGGACGGCTGTGCAATAAAAGTGTCTGAGTGATTCATGCAATGTCAGATGATGGACTTTCGTCAGTTGAAACATTTTCTGAAACTTTAAATGGAATTAAGTCCTTAAAGCAAGAGAGCTGAGCAGCAACAGCTTGAAAATTGAAGCAGCTACTCTGTTCCAGACAGTAAAGTTGCAGAGATTTAGTCATAACTTTTCTCTGTGACAATGCACTTTAAGTTTTAAGTGCTAACTTATATCAGTTCCTCTTCACAGTTTTACATCTCATTTGGAGACAAATGCTTTAGTTGTAGTAGTAAATGGCTGAATTAGGCTAGTGTTGTTATTGTTCAAGTTGCCATAAAATGGAATTTGCAATTGTCGTTTCTTCTCTATTGTGATGTACATCCAAGTGAAACGGCTTCCTGAATGAGGGAAAAATGGGGACTTGATTTTGTCCATCAGGAATTGAGTGAATTGTTTGGATCGTTGTTGTTTGCTATTTCTGTGATCTCATACTAGAGACATGTTGTCCCACTCTCACATCAAGACATATGCCATCAGAGAAGAGAAGAGATGTCATTGCAAGTGAAAGGGGAAATTATTCAATTAAAGATTAGTAGAATTATAAAAAACAAACAAACAAACAAAAAAATTATCAGGCGCACAGATAAATCACTTAAAAAACACTTAAAGTACTAAAATTATTAAAACAAAACTAAAATAAAATAAAGCTAAATAGAAATATGAAAATTTTAAACTAATAAAAATGACAAAATCTCATAAAAATTGCTAACACAAACTGATATTAAAATTAAAATTGCAAATATAAAAATAAATTCAATATAATATAATATAATATTACATAAAAGATAATAAAATAACACTGGTTTAGTATATGACACATGGCTCAGTATGTTGTTCTTTCACCTCCATTGATTCTCCTAAAATTTCTTAGGTGAAAAACTATTTATAAAAATAAGATAATTGTTGACATATACAGTGACAAATGCTAGAGTATAAAATGAGTGCATAGAATAGCTCAGATAATTTGGTTTTGGGAGAATTTAATGAGAAATGTTAAGGTTCATATTCAGAGCTCTTTCTTTTTGATCGCAGACTTGACAAGCCTGAGGTGAGCTGAGATCTCTTCTGAAATTCTGGAGATTTCTCAGAAGAACGGTGGAAGATTTAACCAAAAGGCTCTCCACTGCACCGTGATGATGTCTAGAATGAACAGTTGAGGCACTGTGAAAATATATTTCAGTTGTGTTCAAACTAAATGTTATTAAAAATCTCTGTGTACAAATGAAAAGAGACAACAAGTCATTTTGATGTTCATCCAAACACCATCACCAGCTTGTCCAATGATTTTTAATGAGTTTTGTTTAAACTTTTTAGAACCTGGCATACTGGCATTCTAAAAAGCAGTGTTAAGAAAGAAAAACGTGTTTCTCAAAAGCGCAGTCTGTGTGAATGACCCTTAGGTAGTAGTGAGGTAAAGCAGCTACTAGTCCTTGGTCTGTTAAAACTTATAAAATGCAGAATTTTTGCAAAAGTACCATAAAAGTGTTCCTAAAGGCAACACCTTCAACCAAATATCATAAAACTTAAAAAACTGTGTCACTTCTGCTCACACATGCATATACAACACATACTAGAGGGGAAACTTAATCAGCACTCTCTCCCAGGGGTTTATCTCTCTCTCTCTCTCCTCTCTCTCCTTTTCTTGCCCTATCTTTTCTTTCTCACCATCACAGATACACACACTCGTCCAAACGCTAGCACGCCCTCTGAAGTTTTCCGATGCAGTTTTGTTTCTATGGCAACAGGAGGCCTTGTTTCCCTGCGGTTGACTACTTGAAGTTTTTTATGCCTTTAATTATGAATGGAGGGGTTTGATAATCAGAGACAGATACAGACAGATGCAGAATGGATGATTTAAATCTTGTATTCTTGGCTTTTTTTCTCCTATTTAGGAAAAAACAGGAAGGGACAGCAATGGAAAGGCCTGACAAAACCACAGTTATGTTTTTGTGTGAATAATGTTCATTAAAAACATTACATAACTCACTAACAAAAAAGCTACATTTTCTGCACCAGCTTGCCCAATTTGTTGGACAAAAAAAAACCCTATTTGGATTATGTACTGTACCAAGGCAGGCTTTTCATATGCATCTAAATATATATATATATATATGCTGAACTTTTTGTTCTAAATTGTAGATTTGTGCCAAGCAGACTTTGTAGTTTCTTCGCCTTACTTCCTGCTTCAGTTCTACAGAACTTACAGTATACGTCTGTACAATAAGAAAATGTGCCATTGTTTCTGCCTGACCTGATCCTTAAATATGGCTTGTATTTGTATAAGGTTTAGCTGGTTAGCATGACCTGGTTAGCCTCTGCTAGATGCTGTAACTACTCCATTTGGCCCAAAAAGCATCAACAATCGCATCCCTTACAGTTCAGGGGATTGGTTCAAATGGATAGCCTTTGAAGTGGATTTATTTATACCAAACAATATTTTTGACTAGATAATCAGTTGATTTGGATGTTACCACATTTTTGGGTTCTTTTGGAGAAAATAGAGTGTTCTGTGCTGCATTTGCTTGAATGTAACATTTCTCGGCTTAGCTCAGCATTCTTTTTATGAACTTTGAAAGAGAAATTATCACTTTGAAGACATTAATATTCTTTTACATGTTTTATTTAAATCCACTGAATGTTTATGAATTTACATACACTCAGTATCTCTTTTGCCACAGCAAAAATAGCTCTTTTATTTAGCTAATATTAAAATTTTATATTTTCCATTTAGACCTATAAGCAGCATTTGCACAGTAATCTCACTAATATATATTATTTTTCAAAAGCTTGAGGTTAGTCAGATTTCTTTCTTCTTTTTTTTAAGAAATAAATACTTTTATTCAGCCAGGATGCATTTAAATGATCAAAAGGGATAGTAAAAGTTTAGCTAAATATTCTAATATTCTATTTTTTTAAAAAAGCTGTTATTTTGAACTAGCTATTCATCAAAGAATACTGAAAACAGATTAATCACAGTTTCCACATAAATATTAAGCAGCACAATAATGATAATGTTTGAGCACAAAATTAGCATATTATATTGATTTCTGAAGGATCGGGTGACACTGAAATGCTGCTAAAAAAATCAGCCATGCCATCAGTTGCCAATAGTTGTTTTAAATTTTAATAATATTTTACAATGTTACTATTTTTACTTCATATTTTAACAAATAAATTCAGGGCTTTCAAAACTTTTCAGAAACAAAAGATAGAGAACCCAAACCTCTGAGCATTAGTGTACATATTTCATACGTCTATTGTTCCTGGAGTGACAGTTCAAGAACAAGAGCTGTGGAGCATGAGAGAAATATTATATTCACAGTAATTATATTTGTTGAAATGCAGACAGGCGCACACAGATTCACACACTCTCAAACACCTACTTAATACAGTCTGAAACAGCAAACTGTGGCTACTGAAATACTGTCAGTTACAGTAATGACCAGTTATACAGATGTCAGAAAACATTAAAGCAAAGTCGATACAAAGCGCTAATGGTGCCTCCATTGTTATATGTAACTGAACCCTTCAGTAATGGTTTCATTATTGCTTTATGAATTTCACTGTGCAAACACGTATACAGTAATGCATCAAAACTTTGTGTCCTTGCCAATCCCTTTCTGAGTTTTCCCAGTTGCGTCTTTGAAAAGCAAACTCTCTCTCAGTCACGAACTCGCTCCCTTTCTCTGTGGCCACAGGGGAAATATCTGCCGCTACACAAAGCCTGCATTTATCTTAATTACATTTACCTGCTCTAACAGTCTAAGAGATGCTCGTGTTCACCCCGTCTGATGTTCTATATTATCCTCAATCTGACTAACTTGCTTTGAATGGTTTTTAAAAGTAATTGATTTTTTTTTCATTAAGCTCAGATGTGGTCTAGTGACAGCTCCACGTCCTTTAGAAAGTGAGAGTGTTCCTGAAGAAACACTTAATTTCTACTATTGCTGTCAAACGATTAATCATGATTAATCACATCCAAAATAAAAGTGTTTGTTTACATAATATATGTGTGTGTGTTGTGTATATTTATTATGTATATATAAATACATAATATATACAGTATTATATATACATAATAAATATACACAGTAAACACGCATATATTATGTAAACTTTTATTTTGAATGTGATTAATCGCGATTAATCATTTGACAGCACTACTTTCTACTCAAATGTCTTACGTAAGTGGAGAGAATAATGCAACAAATATCATAAGAACAGGCAATGACATCATAACACTGCATACGGGGGAGTAGTATTTATTTATTTATTTTTTGTCATTGAAAAGTTAGAGATGTTGTAAAGTTTTAAGAGTTTCAAAGTTTTAGCAGCATGGAAGTTGATTTCCGCCACTGAATAAAGAAATGAAAAAGGTAATTGTGACTTTTTATCTCAGAATTGTACGAAAAAAGTCTGAATTGTGAAATATAAACTTTATAAACAATTATGAGAAGAAAAGTACAAATTATAAGATATAAACTCGCAAGTTATAGTTACAGTTATAGTTTATATAGTCTAAGTCTATATCTTGCAATTTAGACTTTTTTCTCAGAATTGCTAGAAAGATGAAAAGTCGAATTATACCTTCTTTATATTTATTCCGGAGCAGTAATAGAATAGTTGATGAAATGAAAAAATCTGTTAAGATTTTGTTGCCTGGGATATTTGTCTCTGATATTTTTTTTATCAAAGTATACTTATATACATATATGTAAAGCTAAGACTAAATATAGATTATTTTATATTATATAGATATATGCAAGACAACAGTGCTCCCAAAAAGTATTTGAACTCAAGTGTTTAAAAAGTCGGTTCTGAAGTTCACACAGGAGTTCATGCTGATGTTCTGCTAACATCTGACAAGCTAGTGTTGTATAGTATGTATTTTTATCATTTAAAATGCTTTTTTGCATGGCATTTTTAGCATGAAAAGTTTGCTTATGCTATTTTTATGCTGTTCTGGGGCAGGTACCAGCTTCACATGCTTGTGCAGTGCAGTTCAAATAGTGGCACAGATTGTCAGCTGGACTGATATCACAGTTTCGAGTACACCTTTGCAACACATTCATTCATTCATTCATTCAAACTTTTTGTTCTTGAGCCACTCTGATGTTAATTTGGCCTTGTGTTTTTTGATGACGACAGAAGAACTTCCACATGGACCTTCTGTTTATAGCAGACTGAAAAAGGTCCTTTTGCAGAAGTTATTTGTATTTTGCACCATTCATTCTTCTTTCTTCCAGATGAAAAACATGATGCAACCACAGCCAAACAAAGGCTTTGTGCACTTTTACAATTGCACAAGTATAGCTCCTATGTACTTGAAATCTTCAAAACATTTTGTCTCAATAGCATAAGACAAAATTGGCAAAATGTTTCAACATTAGATCAAATCATGCTGAAACAAAACTGTATTATTTGCTTATTTTTGCATGAAGCAATACTATTCTTAAGTTGATTGGTTCCTGTGCACAATCTTCTTGTTGCAATTTCTCCCTTTCATTTTCCTTTTTACTGTCTATGGAATAATGGCATATTTGCGTAATTCTTGCATAAAGCTCTTGATAATGGCTAACAGTTTGATTTAACTTTGTTGTAAAGTTACTGAGCTTTGTAGCTCTTTTAAAGTAACCGTTGCACTGTCTTGGGGTTTAATGTAAGTGAAATTTTAAACACTTTACTTGCATTTCATATGCATATAAAATCTCTTTTGTAAATTTAATTTGATGTGGACACCAAAGTGGGACATCTTGTCTTTGACCCTATTGCTTATTTAAAAAGCAGACTTCATTTGCACAACTGTTCTTTAGATCCAAACTGATAAACAATACATTGACATTTCTGCTTTTATCATACAGGTCAGTGGAGAACTGACAGGAAGATGGAGGGAGGGAGGGGAGGGAGCGAGAGAATGGGATCAGGACATCATGACCCAGGTTAGATTCAAACCCAGATCTTACCGAGCTGCTCTTTATATCCTATGTATATCATAAGCATTGCATCTTGTGTCACAGCTCCAACCAGAAATAGTTTTAATGTTTAAGTTGTCAGTTGTCAGCAAGATTTGACTTTGTGACTAAATCTTTTCTTACAAATGTAAGAAATATTCCTCTGAGCCACATCAGCTCAAATCTGACAACTGCCACAGATTTTGGGGAGTTGTTTTTTACAAGAAATTATGTAGTTATTTGAATTAACTACAGTTGCCAATCGTAAGACAATTTTTCATTTTAGGTTCCGCTATGGGAAATTTAGCGTATTTTTAGAATTCAACAAAGTATTTTAATTTATAAAAGTGTTTGAAGCAGTTTTAATTTAAGTTTCAGAACTTTTAATTCAGTAATATTAAACTTTTTTTTTCTCTGAAGGGTCTGAGTAGAGTCTAGTAATTTATATGAGAGTTTAAGTGCTATATTTAATTACAGTATATTGAGAAAGTTTTCTAGTTTTACTTTACAGGTTATAACAAGTTTCTTAGAAGATTGCACAATCCAAACATGTTCCACTTAAAGCATTACATCACTTATTTTCCTATTGGTTATTAATATTCAGAATGAGTCCTGCTGTCATTGCCCTGAATAAGACATCGGAGAGAAATGAGACTCAGGAGACTACGCTCTCTGAGTATGATGAGTCATTACCACACGTATTATTTAATTAGCCAGCGCCGGAGGATAAGGCACACCTCTCCGACCTCATGCTGTGAAACATACAAAAAGAGGAAAGAAAAAAGTAAATGAACGAGATCACTGAAGGTTCATTTTGATGGGGTAAATGAAATCATAAAAGTTATGCAGATTTTCATTAAGTCATTACTGGAAGCTACAAATTACTGGAATTCTTTGGTAAAGCTTTTGGTATAAGGCTTTTTACAAGGTCATCAAAGACTAATACAAATCAGATGACATGACTGTACTATTGACAAAAAAGAAAAAAAAAGTGCATCTGGTTGATTTTGAGTACTTGAGATGATCAGGTGCATTCTCATCAGGTGTTGATTTTGAGATAGATCAGGTGCATATATATATAATATATATATATATATATATATATATATATATATATATATATATATATATATATATATATATATATATATAATTTAGAATATTTTATTAATATGTTTTTCAGAATGTATCAACCATGAATACAAAACATGTTTAAAAGTATACATTTTTAATAATTTCTCCTTTTCATCATGCTAGACATCACAAACAGCGCTCGTGAAAACAGCCTTGAAAAGAGCCTCCAGGCTCACAGATCTCTGCCATGAGAATGAGAAAATGCTTCCCGAAAAGGTTCGGCAGCAGTAAACTTTCATCCAATTAGAATACAGTGTCGATGCTGGTCTCCCATACATGCCACTGTGAAAATTGCTATTAGTCACAGTCCTAGTTTGTGTGCTTTCTGTGTGATAAAATCTCAGCACTCACAGCCCCATCTTTACTCTATTAAATTGAAATGTTCAAGGGAAACAAAACACTGATGGCGGAGCGCTACTGGAAGTTTGCTGAGTGCTTCTGTCTTATCTGTGCTTAACAGGCCATGGTGTTAATGTGCAGGTCGTGGCAGATATTGCAACTTCCTGCTGATCTGTCTCCAGGTTTCATAATTTTCTTTTATAATGACTACAGCTAGATTGGTGGCAGAAACAGCTGGTCTGAGAACATCCCAGCTTGTGCCAAGAGCAACGCTCAACGCAAAATTTCCTGTTTACCTCAGCAAACTTTCAATATGCAACCTGCTAATCTTTGGCCATAACCTAAACCCTCATAAAAGACTTTTATTGAAGCTCCTGTGCTTAATACTTTGTTAAACTTGCAATACAACACAAGCATATGCTAATGAGCTATTTGAAGTTAAAAACTGCTGCTTTTCTTTCTTGAGTTAGAGGAGCTGTACAAAGTCAGAGAAGTCAAGGAAGATGGGCAGACTTGACTTCTCTTGAGACGTAAAGCATTCAGGTGTATCCAATTTTCCAAGCTGGTCCACACAGCTGGGTTGAAGGAACGTTTTTTCCCCCTCTTTTAATCTCTTTAAAGTTGCAGTAAGCTGTAACTTTACAACTTTGTGTACAATTTTTTTTTTTCTCTATTTGTTTAGATGCTGTTATTCAGTTTTTTCCAATTACGGCTATTTTCACATTTACATTTGCATTTACAACTAGGTCTTTTATTTTTTTGGTCTTTGCCAGGGTGTTGCTATGTAGTTACCAAATGATTCTGAATGGTTGCTAGGTGATTTTCTGCTTTCCCAATTTAAGCCCATCCCAACTCTATATTATCTACAAAATTCTGGTTATGTAAGTATATTTTCTGACCGTGCACCTTTTTACTACCACACAATTTGAGATACTATTAATGTCTGTAGCATAACTGGTAGATGAGTTCTGCACAGAAATGTAAGCAATAGTATGTATGAGCAATAGTAATAGCAAGCACAACTAATTACATTTAGCATGCACTTTGCTAAGCGACTTATACAATAAAGGTAAAAAAAAAATGGGACAGCATGAAAGTGAGAACGTGCTGCCCAAATTTTTATTTTTGGGTGAACTGTCCCTTTAATGACAATTGCCAGGACAAGTAGCTAAAATAAACAAGCCATTCTATTCTAGCCCTCAAACCCTGAGAAGCACAGCAATTGCAAGTTCTAATCATGCGAGTCTGAAAGACTAAAGTGGGCAGGCCATTGGCAACACTTTAAGTCTATAACAGTTTCTTTAATTAAATTCATGACAGAATTTCCGGAGGTTAAAAACAAGTGGAGCGGCAGCATTGTGGATGCGCTGGAGGGGATGTGTGGTAGATGCTGGTAGGCCGGGCAAAGAGGTTCTATGCCCTAGGTTATTAAAAACCCAAAGGGGAAGAATAGATCTCCACTAATGACAGGATTAAGAGTAAGAGCCATTCATCTTACGCAGATTTGCCCCACTGCATTTCTGCACTCTGTGCTAACTGCACTAGCTTTAATTGGCCAAGACTGGAGCTGAAAGTTCCTCAGTTAGACACTCAGTGGCGGATCTCCTGGGTTAAAGAACTGGTGCGGAACAAAAAAACAGGCTTTAGACGTGCGGAAGTAAGAACAAAGAGAGGAAACGGGCAAAGGAATCTGAAAGCCCCGGCCTTGACACTAACACACTTTCATCATTAAAGGAGATCTCAGAAAAAAGGGTCTTCTTGACATCGGAGCTGAGCGCATGTGGATTCCCACCAGCTTCTGCAAAACCTTGGGGGTCCAACTGACAGGTTTGTCTGATTAATGGACGACTTTCTGACTCTCCATCTTCTCTGTATGTTATCCGTTATGACTTTGAAAAGACCCCCACGGAGTAAGAGGTAGAGAGACATCATTGTTAGAGTGAGGATTAGGACCTCAAGGTGAAGGAAGAGAATGGACTGTATCCAATAGTGTGACAACCTTAATGAGATCATACTTCATCACTGACTTCACAGCTGACATGAACCACATGGTCCTGGTAGCACACATCAATGGCTCATAGTCCTGCAGAGTGCTCTTTATCCAACATTATAAGCAGTCAAAAGATCATGGAGAGAATGGAGTGGGATAAGATGACTCAGAATGTATGCTGTGACATTTCAAAACTACACCGTCTGACCCAAGAGATCAAGATTTGTCTGATGAACTTAGGCAGGTAGCCCCTGCTGGTGGACACTGTTACTACATAATTCGAGCAAAAGCATGCTTGCATTCAACAGTACCCTGACCCAACTAAATACTGGTTTTGCAAAGCACACACAATATTCATTTATTTATTTAGAGAACTCTTGACAAAATAAAATGTATGTTTTCCATGTCTGGCTTGAGAGTTAATAGAAATATTAACTGTTTTCTTTGCTACTGGGGGATATTTTGGGATTATTGGCAAAACATTCAATGCTTTTTCCTCAGAAAAACACAATTGATAAACAGTGATATAATTGTAATGCACTTTTATTATACCCTTTCCTAAATATTTCAATTTTCTGAAAAAAAAGTCATCATTTACTCACTCTAATGTGAAACAGAAAAGGAGATTTTTTTAGATTTTTTTTCATACATACAGTCTGTTTAAAGTAACTAAAACTGTTTCAAAATATATTTTTTATGTTCCACAGAAGAAAATCATACATGCTTGGAACATTGGAAAACCAAATTTTATTCCTGTTATTATTGAATTTTAATTGCAGGCTGAATGTGCTTACTTTTTCCACACAGAAGTTGTTGCAAAACATGCAAGAAGCAATGTAATGTCATTTTGCAGGGATGTCTCTATACAGTAATGTTTTTTCAACGAGCCTAGACTTTTTTTTTAGTGTTTTGGGCTTTTACATGAAACATTTTGAACCTACTATGCAACAGAGGCTTTTTGGCTAAAAATATTACTCAAATCCTAAAATTCTTGAGATTTTTTAGCTCTAGTATTTGAATGATTGTAGGTATTCAATCATCTGATGTTGGCATTTTGAGTAGACTGTGTTGCTCTTCTTTATTTCTTATTATGCATCCTTTTCATGCTCCTGTATGACCAAGATCTTAACAAAGCTGTTATATTTAAAAAATCTGATCTTTTTTTTTTTTTTTTTTGAAAGCCACATAATTTGTCTTTGACAAGCAAAGTGTGCTTAACAAGTCATGTCTCTGTTAAATTATAACAAAGATTCTTTTTCACTTACAGCCAATTTGCATTCATAAAAATGTCTAAAATATTCATGACTATGTAAGTAGGTCAAAAGGTGGACACAGTATTAATCGCCTTCCCCATTCTTGCGTCCTCGGCCTGTGCATGTGTGGCGTGAGTGTGGTAGACCTCTGTTCTGTGTTGATTTGTTGCGCATTAATCCAAGGAAATGTCAGGAGATATTGACCCAATACGTAGTGAGAAATAAGAGGTCATAATGTCACCCCTGTACAATGAATACATCCCTAACAGTTGGTATCCTTGCAGTGTAATTGGCGAGGTCAATGCCCAGTTGCCTGGAGATTGCCGAGAGGGGTTTGATTTCTGTTATCAGTATGTATGATAAGTGAGGGCCACGCTGACGCTGAGCAATAACTCCTTGATTACATAGCGCGTCTGTCATCTCAATTTGAAAGTGACTCTAACAAGCTCAGCAGCGAGCTGGGGAATACACTCTTTTATGAGCTCGGAGCCTATCGAGACGCAAGGTGCCGTTTGATGCGCGGAGCTGGTAATGAGCACGCGTCCAGTGTCACACACCACAAAGTCGATCAAAGTCAAGGCAACCATGGCAACGCTACATCTCTGATAGCATGCCACCTTGCCTTTTTTAAATGCTCTAATCACATTTAGAGAGGATATGAGTTTAATCATGCTGCAGGTGGCACTGTTGAGACTGAATATTTCTAATGGCAGATGATATGATATTTCATGGCATCCCACCTGACGTGTCTTAACTAGGTGTGATGCCACAAGTTTCCAATGACAGGGAATTTTTCTGTCCACGCTGAATGCAAAAATGCTGCGTGATATGAGACAGTCTCAGATAATCAGAATATATTTGATGTTTACATTTACATACATTTACATTTAGTCATTTAGCAGACGCTTTTATGCAAAGCGACTTACAAATGAGGACAATGAAGCAATCAAAATAAACAAAAGAGCAATGATATACAAGTACTATAACAAGTCTCCGTTAGCTTAACGCAGTACACATAGCAAGGGCTTTTTAAATAATATAATAAATAAAAAGAAAACAGATAGAATAGAAAAAGAATAGAGCAAGCTAGTGTTAGAGCTCTTTTTTGCTTTTGTTAACTGTATAATAAATTAAAAGAAAACAGATAGAATACAAAAAGATTATAAAAGTAGCTTTTTTTTGGGGGGGGGGGGGGGGGTATTCTGTGGCATCAACTTTTTAAAACTTTTATTTAATGAAAATTCCATGTCCATTTCCCCTTCTCTTGCAATTCCAAATTTTCAAAATTTCCAAAAATTCATCTCCAGATTCTTTTTTTAAAGGCACAGTTCACCTGAAAATGAAAACTCTGCCATTATTTACTCATCCTCTGAGAAGATTTAAATTTTTCCCTCATATAATGAAAGTTAATGAAATGGACTAAAATCCAGCCTTCTTTGAATTTGAATCTTCTTTTGTGTTCCAGAAAAAAGAATCTATATTAGTTGGAATAACTTGAGGGTGAGTAAATAATGGTTTGGGTTATCTATCATTTTTAAAAATGACAAAAAATGAAAATGTTGTCATTATTTACTCATCTCCAAACCTGTATGAATTCTTTCTTCAGTAGAATGCAAAATAAGATATTTTGAAGAATGTTGGTAACTAAACAGTTTTGGTTCCCATTGACTTGTATGAACAAAAATACAGTGGACGTCAATGGAAATCGAAACTGTTTGGTCATTCTTCAAAATACCTTATTTTCATCTGAAGAAAGAAATGTTTTCTGGTTTGGAATGACATGAAGGTGAGTAAATGATGACCAAATTGTCATTTCTGAGCGAACTATTGCTTTAAGACAAATTGTGTTATTTTCACACAGCCGAAATAGAAATAGTCTGCTTTGGACTACAGTGGCCAAGTTGCATACAAACACACCTAGTCATCATTATGCTGCGAGTTCAAACTGTCTGGGAGATAAACTGACTAAGCCTTCCATTTTGCTGTTCTTCTGGCCATTAAAGAGAATTTGTATTGTCAGACACTCAGGCTACTAGTTTAAGCCCGTCTCCCAAAAATCATCTCTCATGAATGCAAGTAGGGCAGCCTTCTGAAACTGATGAGAATGGGCAAAAAAGTGCAATAAAGTGCATGAGGGAGAGAGAGTCTTTACTTAGAAACAGAAACTTTGATCTCTCTGAGGTTCCCAAATTTATGCATTACATCTGTGCATTATATGTGATTCCATCCATTATATTGATTTATTAAAATTCATTGGATTGAATGAATATTTGGAACATGCTGGATACTAAATAAAGCTGTCTGCTTCTGGACAAATCATAAACATGAACAAATTACAAAAATAAGTAAAAGGGCTATCCTAGCAACCGGGATATATGTACATTGGTTTGTACAGTAGCTCAGATATCTGTCACAAAATTCTAGACGTTTCTGCACAGACAACAAAATCTTTGTATGTTTTTAAAGTGGCCAGAATGACTTCATGAAATTAACAACCAGACATCTAAGGAAGCTGGGATCTGGATGTAGCCTAAGTATTTATACATTAAATTTCTTAATTCATCTATGCCTAACAAAACTGTATATCTCATTAAAACAAGTTGCTTACAATTAGACTGAATAGGATTCCGTTGTTCAGCCTCCAATGACTCCATTGGAAAATTAATCACAAAACAGAGTGCCTTTCCAAGGTCTCGATTCATTTTTTTACATACACACCCAAACGACTAAGAATCCATGGCAGTGGCAGTTTTCAGATTGTGATCACTTACCTTCATTTAAAAACACTCCAGGTCAGCCATAAAATAATATTTTTATCATGTAATGCTTTTACAAACCGTAATACCATTGCAAGTTTTGAGCCAGTCGCATTCAGTAAATCATGAAGCAGACTTGATACACCGCGCAACACTGAGCTCTGTCCAGCGTTCTGAAAAAGCTTTGCTGCATATTGATTTCAACCCTTGGAATGGCTTCTGTCATTACCGTTCATACGAGTTATTTTAAGTGTTGATTTATGCAGTGTGCTCATTATACAATGTGCGAATAAATGTAGTTTTGGGGACTACAAATGAAACTATTTTCATGGCCTTTTTAATTCATGGGCTTCAGTGTTTCAAGGTAACAGACATAGCCTCCAAATCTATTTTTCACGTTTTAACTGGCAGTATATATATATATATATATATATATATATATATATATATATATATATATATATATATATATATATACACACTGTACGTTTGATATGTTAATCTTGAGGTGAAGTGATAATTTAGTACCTATTATATTTCGCCAATGTATAGCCTGCAGTCAACGAAACGAAGTTCTATTGTTGCTATGGTTATTGCCTCAGGCGAACGCAATTCGCAAATGTATATTTTTGAGCAGGTGAAACTGCGATAATTTTGGTGTCTGAAAAGTTTGATAACGTTAATAAAATCCCTAATGTTATACATTCAATTAAACCAGTTGAATGTACTCTATAAGACCCCTCAACTGTTTGTTTTGATTGACAGCCCTGGAGAGGAGAGTTAAAGCCTCGATTAGAACCCCTAACCCATAATTTGCAACCGGGCTTGGACACGTGCGTCAAACGAACATCTTTGGCCGTAACGTCGCGTCTCATTGCCTTGCGCCATAAGCGCTGAGTCTTAAGACGTTGTTGTTAAGTAAAAATAAAAATAAAAAAATAAAATAAAAAAAAATTCAGTTTAACTTCAAAACACCTGCGATCCGTTCCATTGCGTTGCACTCGTTTTGGCGTTTTGATACGTAGGAACGCGTCCAGTCCGAACGACCCCTTTACTGAACAACAGCTTTTACTTTTTTTTCATTCCACTCGTTTCCGTCTGTGTCCTACATTTGTAGCTTGTTAAAATCATCATTCGTATCGCATGAGACAGCCAGCGCTGTACTGATAGGTTCGGTGGTCTGGTCTCACTTGGATCGGAAGCAGTCGCAAAGGAGTAGCCCAACTCTGTATTATTTTTTTCATGCCCTTCGGTATAAGCCGGCCTTGGTACAGGTAGAAAGCCAAAATGTTTCCAACAGAACAGGGAAACACAGACCCTCACGAGCTACCTATGACCGGTGCGCCGAATCCAATGATGTGTAATCGATAAGTGGATATCGATACGAAAGACCATTGCGCTATTGACACATAGAGTTGACTACAGACTAGAGAGAATGTTCGTCGCCTCTTATTTAATGCAACTTGAAGCCTTACCTTTTAAGATGACAAGTTTCTTTTTCCTCCTGTCAAGGGTTTTGTGATGAGAGAGTGATGGTCTGTAGATCTTTACTTCAGAAAATCCAGCACTGCGGACGCATGAAGCAGCAAATGCCCGCTTCTTGAACAAGCCACTGCGGCAGCTACAAATCTCCTGGTCCGGAGGAGCACGCTCTGATTAATTCGAGTCTAAAGCGTGATGGAGAGTTCGTATTTTTTCCACCTTCCGTCCCGTGTTTATCCCGCTCTGAGTCAGAGTGCCTATACTTCTCACCACCAAGCGGTGGACTGAGCAGCAACCAGTCAGATGCTGTCAGACACACACACATTCACACAGCGAGTTGTGTGTGTGCGGAGGTGGGGGTGATTAAAAATAAATAAAAAAGGTTGGGGTGATTGAACAGGTTCTTATTATTTTCCCCACTGTGGGGGAATGAGATTATTGTGGCATTTATTTGGCGGTTTTCAGATTATTCATATTGTTCTGTTCATACTTTATCCAGGGTGCGAAATAGGTGGGGTTTCTGGAGGATCGAGACAAATTGTTTTGGCGTCTTACAACGTAGGCTATATTAGTTCAATTCTACACATAGAGAAAATAGAAAAATTTGTTTTGTAAATCATTTATTGTTTAATAATTTTATATTATATTATATTATATCATGAGAAAATAGAAAAATTGTTTTGTAAATCATTTATTGTTTAATAATTTTACGATTAATCGCAATTATTCGCAATCCAAAATAAAAGTTTTTTTTGTTATATAGCCTATACATATATACTTAAAAAAAATACACAGTACATAGAAATCACACTTTCCTGCAGCAAAACGTTCACGTGTTCTTCACACTCGTAGCTATGGCAAAAGTATGTTGCTCGAACAAGTTCATTTAGGATCAGTATCCAGCTTTACGTTGACAAAACTATAGGCTATTGCCATTATGTATCACTTTTTAGAGAGAGATTCATATGAGATAAAAAAATTATAAATTAATTTTAAAAAATTTGAATAGAAAGGATAGAGGTGTCGCTTTGCTATCAGAATAATATCTAAAATGTGTACATTAAATTATTGAAGGTTAATAATATCTGCAGTACATTTATGTTGGTTCTGTTCTGTTTACCTTTAGGGGTTATCACTGCGCTCCCTGCTCTTATCCATGGTATAGACTGCATGGATGCGCAGGGAGTTTGTGTTCAGGACTTCGTAAGCATCGTAAGCTTAAGTACATTATACCCCTCCAATGAAACCAATGGAGCTATGATCTATTTAGGCTTACGATGTTTTTCGGGAAATTGCAGCCCAGACAAGAAACCATACCACCACAATTCAAACTGTCAATGCATCTTTGACGATAGTGCGTCCTGACAGAACTAAAACTGCCAAGTTGCCTGTGAGGGATTGGTTACCCTTGCGATTGCCAAGTTCCGACTGCACTCAGCTATGTCACCCATTGACGCCAGTTTTTTGGTTCCCCACAGGAACACCCTACTGTTTTGTCTGTACCCTTGAGGGATTTTTTTACTTTTACGGCCTCCGTCAGTGCCTGTGAGGAAACAGTTTCTGCGACTTGCTATTGTAGTTCATGAATAGTTCTACAGTTTAATTGTTACAAACTTCCCCACAGTTGCACCCTATGTTTTGTTTACCCTTTTGTGTTTAACTTTTTTACTGCCCCGTCAGATGCTGAAACACCCAGAGATGCCGACTGTATAAAGCTCATGAATATTTAAAAGAGTATTGTTTTGGTTGGCCTGTTACAACCCAACTCACCTGAACATTGTCCACATTGTTTCGCAATTCATTCAGGGTCAGCTCACACCCCTTTGAAAATTACACGCTTCCTAACTCAAGTGCTTTTCTATCAGGGTTTAAAAAAAACGAGCTAGACCCAGAATTATGCACAGCGTGGAGGTTTAAGAGAAAAAAGGTACAAAAGTTGTCACTGAAGTGGTATCTTTTTAAAAGGTACTAAAATGTACTCTTTAGGGGTAAATACATTTAAAACCATTTATGCATTTAGCAGACAGCTGACTGAAACCCACGACCTTGTGCTGCTAACAGACTGCTCTGAGCCACAGGAACAGTAAATAATACCTTTGTACCTTTTTTCTCTTAGGAGGTGTAGTCTTTGATAGTGACATTGTAGATCTCTTAACTGGAATGATGAGTTGTTGCCCTCTGTAACACCCTCTTCAGCTGATCAACAACACTCTCTTCAAACACCTCGAAAGAAACAGTAGTGTTAGTTTCCTCTGTGTGCTTTGTGGTGGCAGTTCATGGAGGTTTTAGAGCATCAGAATGTGAAGCAGAGAACTTCATTTTAAGAAAATGTAATTTCTGGCTGCATTGCTAGTCGACACAATAGCACTACATCACCTCAAGCCCAGGCTCATAAAGGTTTTAACAAACCATAAAAGTTAGAGTTTTACAGATCTCTCATTGTAATCTATAAAATGTGGGTTTTTAAACTTATTTTTTATCTACCTTTAGTCCCCCAAGGGCATTGGTTTCCCACACCTTTATTTGCGATTGTAGATCAAATTTCGGGAGCAGACAGCAACCAACCTCACTATCAAATAATTACTTTGAAAGGTAAGTAAAAAGTGAGAGGAGTTTCAAATGCTACTGTTGGCTTTGTATAGAAGAATTTTCCTGAAATGTCTGTTGTTTTGGCTCATGTTCAAACAATGCCCTTTGTGAATTATAGACTTAAAATCACAATTGCTTACCTATTTTAAATAACACATTCATAGATCAAAATGAGTGATGACCCTCCCACTTGGAACTCGTTCAGTCAGGAACACAAAGTCCTTAAAAAGTGTTCAGTTCGCCAAAACGGCGAAGCTGATAGTTTATCAATTCGAGTCATAAATGTCTTACTTCGAAGAACAACTGAGGATAAATGTATAACCCTGGTACGCAGCTGTGTGCATGTTTCTCAATTCCCTACACCACACAGGGCACACACAGTCCAATCATCACAGGAGGTGATGTTTACGGTTGTGCTCCAAAAATATCAGTGCATATCCCAGGAAATCAATAGGCATGTTCAAGATCCCTGGGACGTTTTAGAACTTGTTTATCTCTGCTGACTAGCTCCAGAGAGGACGTACTGTCATCAGGGTAACACACAGACATTTGGTTTAGACTATTTCTTTAAAAGATACCAAAAGTACCAAACCAAAGCTCATTAGATGATGAAAACTAGATGGTGAATGAAAATGTATTTACACTAGATTTATATTAACTTGTCATGTTGGATAGTTGCCAAAGGTTACAAAAGGGTGGCCATTTTTGGTGGATCCCCATTAAAATTTCCAGTGTTGACAGTTCTTAAAAGAACCTTTTTTTTTAAATCAGCGTGAAGAATCCTAATGCAACCTTTTGCCACTATAAAGCGCTTTTGTGCAAATGGAAAGTCTCTATGTGATGTTAAAAAAAACCCGGGTCTTCATGGACCCCAGCAATGCCAATTATATCATATTCAAAAACACAACAAAATGGTCAATTCAATGTAACAATGGGGCGAAAATATGTGTAAAATACACACCCTGGAGTTTTAAGAATGGGGTGTATATATAGCCTATATGATAATTCCAGACTGAAATTTTAC
Source organism: Cyprinus carpio (assembly GCF_018340385.1). Classification (NCBI taxonomy): domain Eukaryota; kingdom Metazoa; phylum Chordata; class Actinopteri; order Cypriniformes; family Cyprinidae; genus Cyprinus; species Cyprinus carpio. Next base: position 327,789 of record NW_024879162.1, on the reverse strand, counting down.
TATATATATATATCTGTATGTTATTCCTCCTAGATATACCCTATATCTTATCTATAATGGTATTACACGGAAAGGGACTTAGTTTGAGCATTATACGAATGTGACAGCACTCGGTGTTATTTCGGGTTATTGCGTCGGGTTTTGTGGGCAAACTTTGTACAGTTGTGCTCCTTTGCATTTATAATATGTTTTAATACCGAATATTTTACTTTCTATATAAATGTGTACCACCAACCAAGGCTGTGTGTTCATCTGTGTGTTGTGTGTACTGTTTAAAAAAAAAAATTATATATAAATAAGCATATACAATCCAGGTTTAAAATTTGTAAACACACACCATTGAGTTTCAAACAAAGGGCACCCTCTTTTTTCCTACCCCTTCTAGAGGGTGTTGGCTGTGTAGCCTGTTCCTCTTGCTGTACCTGTGTGGTGCTGTACAATTTTTGCCTACTCTGTGTAAGTGTATAGGTAATAAGAAATGGCCCCAATTTTTATAGTCAAAACAACAAAAAAAAAAAAACATATCAAACAAACACCATTAATGTTTGTCTTCTATCACTTACTACGATATCTATTATATATCTTCATTATACGTACACATTTTAGATGCTATTAGAACACAAAACTTCCTATATTTGGAAATCACATGTTTTTAAAATATATACATTGAATGCGTTAGGTTCTAGTTGATATAACATCATAACCCATGACCCGGTACATTACACATTTATCTCTTATAATGAATAGCAAAAAACCTTTTTAAGCACTGTAATAGCGATTAAGAATTTGAAACTCTAAAATAGACAATGTTAGATGTAAAAAACATAAACTAGTAGATACAGTACTAATAATATAAACTCAAATATACTGTAAAACATATATAGTATGGGGTGATACTAAAAATTCAAAGGATAAAGGTTGAACAACTAACTGCTGACAAAAACCATTGGGGTGACCGTTCATTAAGGGGTGCTGTTACACATCCCCAGGCATACCAAATTATATGAGTCAAATGAGTCTTGTATATTTAGATAACGCTACCCAATGTATTAGTAATCAATCACCTCACAACACGCATGCTGTAAGGAGAAGTCAGTTGTCCGTTTATAATAAGCATCTCGTCTTTGGGCCTGGTCACCTGCACCACTGCCAGGATCCACTCTAATGGCGCCAAGCACGACAACCTTCTACCGAGTGACGACGTGGAAAATGCTAAATCAAGCATCACTCACGTGGGCAGAAGCCCCACGTACTCATGCCCAGGTTTTCGGTCTCAGGGTGTGATGGTGATTATTACTATCAAGCCGTTTACACCATACATTTTTCGATATTGGGGAGTATAAAGTGGGTGATAAAAGTAATTGTGTGTAGGACAAGTACAGTGGACAGGAAGGAAGGGAAAAGGCCCAGAACAGATAGAGGAACTAGAGGGACACATAGCTCTACTGTGTTCCTCTTTTTTTTGAGCGCCGATTCGCATTGGTCTTTTTTAAGTCTTGGCGGTCCCCTAGCCAGGCAACGCTGAGACCCTCACGCTCACACTCATTCCACCTGCACAGATCGTTTTTGATAACAATGAGTCTGGCTTACCTTGTCCTTGCCAACGTCGGCACCATTCTGAGGGACGCTTAGGAACAGCGGGAACAGTAGAGGTGGAAGATAGATTGTATGTACTTGTCCACCTCAGTACACATTCCTTGATCAGGCATAAGAACTCTTGGATCCACCTGGATGGTAGTGTTTACGGGTGCTTTGGTAGCCAGCTAGATTTGAGGTGTAAACCAACAGGGACCATCTTACAAAAGACATCAAGGACGTCTGATTTTGGGAGGATATGAAAGGTTGATGCCATGAGAATCTTCAAAGTGCCTTTCCCAGGAGAATGTGTGGACTGTAGATTAAGGGTTAACACCCACACCAACTCCATCAAAAGAAAGTGCTGTGAGGGTGCGGAGGAAGTAGAAGGGAAGGGAGTGAAGGAATAAAGGGATGGGAAGTATATGGAAGTTGACAGACTGGTGGGGAAAAATGGTGTACAGCATGCACAAAAGTGAGTAACCAAACGTAGAGTCATTTTAACAGTTTGGTGGGTCAGTAAGAATTTTATTTATTATTATTTTTTAAATTACTTTTATTCAGATTCAGATTTTTAGTTAGTATATCTATACTGAATCTGAATAAAAGTATACATTAAAAAAACAAGCTTCAAAGTCCATCCGTTTAAATATATATTATTTCTTTTATATATCCATTATCTATACCTTTATATATATATATTATATATATACATATATATATATATGAAACTTTGAAGCTTGCTTTTTCACCATGATAAAAAGACACATAAAACACAGTATATATATATATATAGCTTTTTTTAACCATGTGATATAAAAAATAATATAAAAAGGTAATTTGGCAACTTTTTTATCTCACCATTCTCACTTTTTTCTCTCACGTTCTGAGATTTATGTCTCACAAACTGTGAGAAACAAAGTCTCTATTGTGAGAATCAAAAACCCTGGAATTCTGACTTTGTGTAAGTTAAAATCTTACAATTTTGAGTATAATACTGTATCTCACAATTCACCCTTTTTATTTTCCCTCTGGATTCTGAGCTTTTCACTTTTTTTTTTTTTTTTTGATTCAATCAATAACCCCCCTGTGACTTTTTATCTCAGACATTTGGATATTTCTAGCCATTTCAAGTTTATATTCTGACTTTATGTACTTTCAATTCTGGAAAGAAAAACTCTACTAAAATTGTGGGTCCTATTAAAAGTCAGGAATTGAGAGATAAAAATGTCATGGAACTCAAAAAGATATAAGATAGATAATACTTATCTATCTTTTTTAAAGTAAAGTTTTAAAAATCATTATATATTAATCTGTATTTTTCTATCCATTTGGAATATAAACTCTTGATAAACCGTAGTGATGCAGATGTCAAGGTTTGACGTCAGTGAGCTGATGGGGGCTATTTTCAGCAAATAAGAACTTAAATTTGAGTCCTGCTTCATCACCACAGAGCTGTTGTACGGCTTTAGAAGCACTTGGAATATGGGGTCCATGAGTCATATGGGCTTTGTTTATGATACCTTAAGTGGTGCTTTTTTTAATTATTAATTTATTTATTTTCTTTTGGCGCTTGACAACCCCAGCTCTCATTTCATTGCCCTTGACGCGATATAACATGTTTCTGGCCGTTAAAGGTATATGAATCTACACTGTGATTTGAAAGTACTGAAACAGACATGGAATTTTGAGATTGCATTTTCTATCATTCTTGGTCAATTCATTTATATAGCACTTTATAATTACAATGTGCATTGTCCAGGGTGCTTTACAGTCATAGAGTAAAACTAAAAAAATAGAGAGAGAGAGAAATGGTTATGATATGCGTTGTTAGACATTGACTCGTTTTCTATAGATCCTTCCATGTAATGTTTAAATGCAAGATGTTATTATGGTATCGATTTACAGTAAGCGTCATCTTTAGGCTCTAGGCTACAATACTATGCTCTTTTATGACCTCAGCTGCAGTTTACAGTTAGTTTCTAACTGGCCATCATTAGCTTTCTTCATCTCTCTGATAACACACACACACAGTTTAGCACCCTGGAATGTGCTGCGAAACAAAGGTGTATTTGTAGATTGCAAATACAAAATTAATAAATGTGTTGGTTTTGATTTTAATTGATTTGGGTACAATTCCATAGGAATGAGAAATAACAAAAGAGATCGTTGTTATACTGCCAGTTGTTTCTCATTGGAAGTCAATAAGATTCACATGAGAGAAGCAAATGGAGATTTTTCTTAAAGTGATGTTATGAGTTTGTCTGATTTTACTTATGAGAACATGAAATATATTCTCTTGAACTCGCAACAATGTGCCCAACATTCAGTGACTTTTCAAAGAGATCTGAGTGATTCTCAATCATGAGAGCCAGATCAATACAGCTCTTCTCAGCAAATTCTCTCTCCCAAACTAAATGTACAGGCCGTTTTCCCTCCATAGGATCATACAATAAAAGAGGATTTTGACTTGTTTTTTTTCCTTAACAAAAATAAACAAGATATAAATTGGGAATTCTTAGAAAAAAAAATCTTGAATATTGTGACAAACCAACAAAATTTTGAAACGAAACAAAAAGTCAACCAATTGCCAATTCTGATTGTTTATATATCGCAATTCATGAATTTTTTATCAGGAGTTCCCAGTGATTGCCAACTTTGAATGTCACAATTTTGCAAAGTTTATAATCTTTTATAAACACTTCTTGAAAAGAATGAAATCAGTGGTCATCTAGTCATATCGCACATGCGACACAGTCTCAGGCCTACCCTATGCACCCTAGGAGAGAATTAATCGACTGTTTGGACTAGGTGTTGTGTGTTGCATGCGTGGGGTCACGGTGTGCTGCTGCTGGTCTATTCTGACTCGTGCCTGCCTGGTCTCGTCGAGTCTGATCTTGGGCAGAATACGGGGCTAGTGTGGTAACCAAGCGTTTGTTACTGAGCATTTCAAAGGTACATTTAGCAGGACACGAGTATGGCCAGTCGCATAAACCATCCGCAACTCATGCATATTCACATTTTTATTGATTAATTCTTTCAGTTACGCTATTTCTTCTCATGGGTCACTAGTGGGTGCCAGTTTCTTCATAACAGTGACTCCACATACGCGTATCGGATGAGTTCTCACAGCATGTGCTGATTATTACTATGGCATTTTTAAATCTGCAAAGTGAGCTTCGCTAGTACATTAAATATAGAGGAAAGGTAGTTCTCAGTTTTTTATAGCCTTCACATTAAATAGAACTCAATAGTCCATGTCGTAATCTCCCAGTTATTATAAAACTTGCATGAATTATGACATTATATAAGTCAATAACAAGTACATTACCATTCCGAATGTCTGGTTGTCTTTGGTCTAAAAGTAATCATGGTTTCCACGTGTAAATATTAAGCCAGCACAACTGTTTTCAACATTGATATAGTAAGAAAATGTTTCTGATCAGTTTATATCAGCATATTAAAATGATTTCTGGAAGGATCATGTCGACACCTGAATGATGCTTGAAAATTCAGCGATTTAGCAATCATAGGAATACATAACACTTTTGAAACACTATTAAAAAGAGAAAGTACGGTACTTTGAATTGTTACACAAATTTCACGTATTACTATTTTTATTGTATATTTTGATCAAATATAGTTCAGCCTTGGTTAGCAATATAAAAGACTTCTTTCAAAAAATAGTGGTAATGTTTGGTAAGGTCGTTGACACGGTAGTTAGTATAGTGATAAATGATAACTGATGTAAATATTAAAAAGATTAAATTATTAAATATCACATCTTTGAATCATTTAATACATATATAAGTATATACATAATATAAAACTGAGTGTCAGGATCTCCATCTGGGGAATGGAAGCTGATACACTGAAACAAGCATTTTCTACAGATTTAAATTTTGATATAGATAGACAAATAAGAAGTTTGAAATTTGTGTGCCTTGACGGTTTTCAAAATGTGAAACGGCTAATGAGCTTAAGAACCTGAGACAACTGGATTATCTGTTCCTGGACCTTCCTCAGCACATGACAGTGCCCTCTCAACAATTTATATATTTAATACATGCATGGTGTGTTTCATTCATATGTAATTTGGTGTGGTTTATCAACCAATGGTGATTTTGTTAGTCATATTGCAATAGGTAATGTCCTGTGTTTTTGACATTTCACAGTTTTGACCAAGAGCCAAAGAACTGGTGCCTGTCAAGGCCTGGTAGAAACATATCCGTTCTTGAGTCACCTGGGCGAGGACATCGGTGACGGAGCTTTATTCTGTATAATGGTGTTAAAATGCAGAGAAGGTTTACTCCATTACGATATCTGTTAAACTGGCCACCCATGCCTTTAACGACAGAGGCTCTTGGGTGTTCATTTGGGACTAATAAATTGAAAAGTTGGCACAAATGATTCAAATGTGAAGTTAGATTCCCCCTTGGACGAGAGAGAAAAGAACAGTTGACATGATATGAGGGCAAGGAAAATGGAAGCCATGGTCATGAAATTGTGGCTCACAACTGCTAGCGTTAATGAAGGGTGCCGTCAACTCTTCCAGTTTTACAGTCCAACTGTCAAAGTAGTATGTGTGATCAGGTTTCCGTGACTCACAGAAAGTTATTTTTATGGCAGCCTGACAGTGACTTCTACTGAAAATACATGGTTTAAATTCATTCCTGGGTAGAGAATGATATAAATGTGACTATCATCGAGCGTTACTCGCGATCCGAACACACACGCGCTCTTTCATATCTGACCTGCGCCGAGAGTGTATCGGGTGTGTTGACACTGTAAGTGACACCTAGCTAATTTAAAAAAAGAACACTTAATAAAAACAATCTCCTAACCTTTAAACATCATCTCTACATTTGCGATTTAAGAATTTATGGCATGATTTGCCTTTTGGCTAATACAATTACACAACTGTTTACTCTTCCTCTCCTCACACCCACCACACAGTTGATAGAACTGCAGTTTTCCTATCTCTTATAGAGTGCGGGTTCATGACTGTTACCAATGAGCACCTTTTCTGTCTTGGGATTTTTTGTGTTTTGTCAATCACCGTGCATAGCCTTTTCCAGCTCAGTGCCCAGATGCTGTGAAATGCCCGCATGTCCTCAGACACTGTACACGTTTGCAGCCACTAATAATCCGGCCAAAGGTCAAAAATGATTACAATTATCCCACTGGAATTTGTTGAAAGCAGCTGCCCATCTGAGACAAACCGTTATGCTTGTGTGTACAAAATTAAGAGGCCAAAGAGAAACAATTGACCAGAGATATGATGGAGGCTCGGATGCTGCTGGTTCTTAAATCATGTCTTATTCGAGGGATTGAACAGTCACATAGCCTAAGAATTTCCAATCTACATCTGCGCTAAGAATGGGAATTAATGGGCATTCAAGTCTCTTTGGAAAGTTACAAAATAATAAAAAGAATACACATCGGTGTGTTTTTATATATATATTTGTTATCAATTTATGTAGAGTGGTGTAAATATTCAGTTGTAAATTGTACAAAAATAGTATTTTGCTTACATACAAGTTAGTTTTTTTTGTAAATTTAAAAAAAATCATCAATTTGAACAAATTTATCATTAATACAGATGTTGCATCCATTGTGTCCTACATGATTTCTCACTGACTGAACTCAGAAACTCTGGGCTTAAAGAAAATTCAGATTTTGTGACTTTGTGGTGACATTTGTGTGCATTCAACTCATAAACACAATATTTCCAACATGACTTGAATGCACCATTAAGCTCAAATGCAGCTTGTTGAGTAGAGGTTTGCTTTTTAATCTTGCATATCTGATGATAGAATATTACTTTACGCTGAAGGAGGGATGCAAGACTAGAATAGATCAGGATATCAGTCAGCAGCCATCCAGAATCCCAGCTAACAGGGGATCTTCTCAGAACTTTAGCTAATAATCTCAAAAGGTTGTCTTATCAACAAATGGTTTTCCTTTTTTTCTTTTATTAAGATAAGACAGTGTAGTGGGTGACAGGAAGCAATGTGGGGGAGAGAGGGCAAGTTGAGGGCAGGTTGAGGGCAAGTGACTGAACCAAGCAGGTTTATATTGTTGAATCCGGCGAATTCAAGACAGTTCAACAAAAAGAAATGCTCAAGGTGCTTTTTTTCACAATTTCCTGCTGAAATTCACTGTACAAAGGTGGGCCATAAATGTGACCAAACCATAACCACCCCAAAGAAACAACATAAAACACCACGCACAGCAAACAAGCATCATTGCCTTAGAATTTAGACTAGATCAGAATCAAAAGTCTTAGGAGGCAACACATTCAGAAGCTATCAGCCTTTCGGAAAATTCCCATGATGACTGCTTACCTGCTGTCACACTATGAGGTTTGGAAGCACAGCATATAGTAACAGGCATGAGCCTGGGTCTATGTCACATCATACTAGGCCCTTGAGATCACCTGTGCATGCCTGGGGAAAAACTGTTCCAGCTAAAGGTGAACATGCTGTATTTATGCGATAGGAACATGTTTCTATAGCACTATAGGTGTATTCATCGCACAGTGTCAGTGGTAGCTACTCTGTTGTGGCACTTGTCAATCTTCACCTCACGCTTACTGTATACGCATTTAATGACTGCGATGGTCAAAGGCCTGCTCTAAGATTTATGGGATTAAAATTATTCAAGCAGGAGAAAACAAGAACCAAAGCTGATGAAATTTGCTTACCGCATCTTACTAACTCGCTTCAAGCATATTATTCTCTAGTAAAATACTAACAGCTATGGCTTGCTTGGAAGATGGGCTGGTTCGACAGCTCAAGTTCCCTTTTGATGTAAATTAATAAATTCTTACTTTCATTTCTAGTGAGGAACAGATGGATCTACCTTTGTGTTCAAGGTTTTGTAAATATATATATATATATATATATATATATATCATATATATATATAATATATAAAATAGATCACACACACACACACACACACACACACACACACACACACTTTATCCTGAGATTAATTTAATTTGGAGGGTTTGTGTTTTTGAGAAAGATTCATGTAAATTAGGTTGAGAACTGTGAATTAATTTGTTTTCACCCGTTATATACCAGCAGTAATTAGGGCCTCATAACACAGAGATTATCATCTAGCATTAGAGGTAATGCGCGTGGGCAAAAACAAGACGCATATTCCGACAATTAGGAGGCGTGCGGAGCAAAATCCGACTTTTGATTTTTTTCATTTCTCTTGTGGAATCATTTGTAGCGTTGGGAGAACTTTGGAGAAGGAAGATTACTGTGTCAAATTGTCTAATAACAACATGTGGCTAGAGCAAAATCTCTATCATAAGAGAGGCTTTTGGCTATCATAATATTGACTTTGTACAGTCTATTTCATGTACCATTCAGCAGGATCTCTAAATGAATCTTCCTCTTCATGATTTCAAGAGTAAAAATGCTAATTTTTCAAATTTTCACGGATTTGATAATAGTATAGCTCAGAACAAAGACGGACCTGTCTTTCCTTTGTTGAATCAAACTGAATTAAATCAACAGAGATCAAAGACAGTGCAATTCAAATCAAAAAAGAAGACACCACTTTTCTTGAGACGGGGGGGTCTCATTTTCAAGGCGATCAATAATGTCTGTTCTATGTCTATTAGTAGATGTTGGAATTTAATTCAACAATCAATATATTGAGGCTATAGTTAGGGTTAGATTACTAACTAGTGTACTCCAGTGTTAGCCACAATATATTACATAAGATTTCTCAATTAGTTACATTTGATGATGTAAGAAACACTTTACTGCCACATATTAGACTGAGCTGCCATTCTGCTGATGACGTGTGATTTTTACGTGAGGCTCACACATGAGAAAAAAAAGCATAAGTTTTCAACTATAAAGATGCTAACTGGCTTTACTTGATAGCTTATAACCAAATTTTCTGAAATTGTAACATTCTCTCATCCAGTTTCTGATCAGGTTTTAACTGCCTCTAGAAAATGTTTTTGAATAGACAAAACAATGCAATTTAGCTAATAAGTTCACTTGACTCCAGGCCAGTAGATGGCAGTATGTAAGTTACATAGGTGCGAAAGGTTACACAGTAGAATAATTATAATGAACGAATCAGTTTTTTTAGACACTGTCTCTCTTTCGATGGTTCTTTTGAACCGATTCGCAAAGTGATGAGCAAATCTTGTGAGAGTACATAAATCGAAGTAGAGGAATGAACAGTTTGGAAAAAGGCAGACACAAACATTTGGACCATGAAAATCGCTTTTAAACACACGGAAAAATTCGAGGGACATGGGGAGGTTGGTATTTTTTTCTGAGATGAGCTATTTAAGTGAATCATTTTTGCAGCCTGTCTCGCCGTAACGATCCGTCTAAAGCGAGCCTGAGTTGCAGACAAACGAATCAGATTCAGACACACGACAACACCAACTTCACAAACACATGAGACACCGATGATATTTACAAAAACACACACCAGAGGATATTCACTGCTGAGATGTAGTGTGTGAAACACTGCAACCGTTGCTGATATTTCATATACCAAACTGCGTAAAAAGTAAGTGATTTTAAATGTGTAGTTTTTCTTGTATTTGCTGTTTGTTTTATGTTTTAAGTGTAATGTTACAATGTCACATATACGAGGTTCTCTGTTATTGTAACGATGTGGAAGGTAAAAATATAAACCCTCAAAATGTCAGCAATCACATGCCCTGTCAAAAGATATGCAATATACTGTATATTTGAAAATGTATTGATATACCATAGTATTTTCATGTCACATGATAAAAAAAAGCAGTATTCTACGCATTGCACTGTGCTGTATTGTTGTATGTTGTATTCCAGCTACTCTCTGCATCTGGTACTTCACTTAAGGTCACAGGTTTACCCATGATCAGTCTGTATGCTGAAGGTTTGTGTCTGTTTCTTAGTTAATTTTAAAGCAGTGAAGGGGGTTAAAGTGTTTTCTTCTGTAAGAGAGTAATAGATTCCATTCTAATGTGCTGAGCTGCTCCAATGCAATTACAGAACACTGGCTTTGTTTCAAAATTTGTGAGCTCCTCTTACATAGAAATCTATTATGGACAGCTGTGCATTTGCAAAATGTAAGGAGAACTGAATAACCATGGCCAATTTGCCTCAAATGTTCTTTGATTAAACATGTTTTATGAATTCTAAACATAACTTTGTTTTATATGCTTGTTTTTCATTTTTGGAAAAGATAAAAAAAAAAAAAATCATGAGTCTTTTCAGCAGAAGAGGTAAAGTAAGGAAATTGGTCTCATTTCTTCACCCACTAGATGCTTACCCAGTAGTCAGCTTCCCTTCCTTAGTTCTTTTCCCATATCTGTAGCTTTTATATTTTTAGTTTTTCATCTGTGTGACATTTGTCATGTGATGTTGGCAAAATACACAGCCAAAGTAAGCTTATATCCGCGTCTTGCAGAGGCTGAAACTGCTGAAACACTGCCGACTAATTTGGAATGTTTTTATTCTAAAGTAAACAGTTTCTGTAACTGACTTTTATTCCAGTTTAATTAAGACGACCTCAAGATACCTAAAAACAACTTTCAAAGAACTAAAGGCTTACGTTTCGGTCAGTTAACAACAAAGCATATGGCTTCAGGATACATTTGAAGAGGACAACCTAATATTATGTAAATAGTATCAAACGCTTAAGTCTTTAAGATTATTTAAAATGTTTTTAAAAAGAATCTTTTATGCCAATGGTTAAAGTTGCATGTAAAAAACAGTAAAAATAGTACTGTTGTTTTCTGTTTGAATATCTTTAAAATCTAATTTATTTCTGTGATTTATAATTTATTCAGTAAGAACAGTATTGTTACTGAAATGGGAAATCTTTTTTGAAATATACAAAATGTGTCTTTACTATCACTTTGATCAATTTAATTGCAAATTAGAAGTATTGGTTTTAAAATAAAAAAACATACTGATCTTAAATTTATATATAAATCAGCTGTTATTAGATATCTAATGTTTATAAGATTTTAAACATATACCTTGCAGTCACAGACCTGTTATCAACGTCAAGTGATTACTTATGTATTTCGCCACAGGGTGGCACTGTGGCCTCAAACCCTTCGCCTTCGCTTACTCTGGAGCTCGATTGCTAATGTCCCTGAGGCTAACACCCAGAGAAAGACCTCCTCATTACCCGACGCCGGAAGAAATGTAGGAAGAAATAAATGATGAAATAAATAAATGTAGAAATACTAAATGTAAAAAAATAAAAAATGTAGAAATAAATAAATGTAAAAATGAATAAAATGTATAAATAAATAAAACAGCATATATAATAAATATGGGAAAAAATAAATATATATCATAAATAAGTTATAATAACTGTAATACATAATTATTTATTTGTTCGTTTTTGTGCTTTTTCTATGTAATATTTAGTTATCATATATATATTATTTATTTTTTCTTTTTTACATTTATTTGTATATTTATTTATGTATTTATTTATGTTTCATTTTGGCAGACGTGGCATTCCATAGAGAATGACAGGGTAGAATGGGAACAAATATAACTTATACGGGCAATACAAAGTACGTAAAACATATAGAATATAAAGTAAAGTAAGTAAAAATATAAATAAATAATAGCTTAAAAAAAGAAAGGTTATGAAAGATAAAGAAAAGAAAAAGAGAAACCCGTATGCTAATTAAAAAAACAACTGTCAATTAAAAAAATTCCGAAAAAAAAAATTCACAATATAAATGTGCAGTGCAAGTAGCAATAAAGTGACAAATTGTAAAGTGTCAAGTAGTGATAAAGTGACAGTGTAAAGCCTAGTGTTTAAATTGTCAGTCAGATCCCGTTAAGAGTGTATGCAGGTCCAGCAGGTTAAAGTGCAGAGTGCCATTAAACAGGCTGAATTTATCCTGATTGATACAGGTGAAAGGTGGCAGTGGGTTTTTGACTATTTATCAGTCTAATGGCCTGGAGGTATAAACTGATTCTGGAGTCTGGATGTTCTGGCCGCAGTGCTCGTGGTAACTCTTGCCAGATTCATGAGGGTGAAGAAATTCTGGATGGGATAGGTGGAGTCCTTAATGATGTTGCAAGCCCATTTGCAGATCCTTTTTTCTAGTATTAAAGAAAGAATGCCTCCCCAATGTAAAGCCCATTTGATCCAATGAAATTATGGATGGGATGGTATCTTGGAGGTGAAAGAGAGAGAACTTTGGCTAAAATTTTAACAATCTACGTTTAGCAGAGAAAATCGGTCAATAGTACTGCAGGGCGTGGGTTATCCCTGTCTTTCTTGTGATTAGCAAGTGACAACAAGGTTTTTAGCATGTTGCTAGCATGATTATCAAGTGTTTTAATACTTGTTGTTAGCATTATAAGCAAGTGACTAGCATGTTTGTTAGCATGATTATCAAGAGACTTGCATGTTGCTAGCATGATTAACAAGTTACTAAAATGTTGCTAACATGTATTTTTCCAACATGCCGCTAGTCATTTTTCTAGCATATTAGCAAGTCATTAACATGTGCTATTATGTTTCTAACATGATTAACAAGTTACTAGCATGTTGTTAGCATGATTATCAAGTGTTTAGTATGTTGTTAGCATGATTAGCAAGTGACTAGCATGTTGTTAGCATGATTAGCAAGAGACTTGCATGTTGCTAGCATGATTAACAAGTATTTATCATGCTGTTATCATGATTAGCAAGTTACTAACATGTTGCTTACATGTTTCCAGCATGATTAGCAAGTGACTAGCATGTCACTAGCATGATTCCAGCATGATCAGCAAGTGACTAGCATGTTGATAGCATGATTAACAAATGACTAGCAAGTCAATAGCATGTCATTAGCATTATTAGCAAGTCACTAGCATGTCATTAAAAAGTTTCTAGCATGTTGTTAACACTATTAACAAGTAACTAGCATGTCACTAACATGTTGTTTACATGATAAACAAGTGATTAGCATGTTGTTAGCATGATTAGCAAGTGGCTAGCATGTTGCCTAGGCATGACTACCAAGTGACTAGGCATGTTGCTAGCATGATAGCAAGTTACTGACATGTTGCTAGCATGTTTCTAACCTGATTAGGGCAAGTTTACCTAGGGCATGTTGATAGCATGTTTCTATGCTAATCCAGTTAAAACCAGATAAAACCAGTTGATTCAGTAAAAAAAAAAAAAAAAAAAAAAAAAAAACAGCTAAAAAACAGCTAAGACCAGCGGTGACCTGCTAAAACAGGGGCCAAAAACCATTTTAAAACCATCTTGGGAGACCAGCCAAAGCAAACCAATCAGCTTAGGCTCGGTTTTAGCTGTATTTTCAGTAGGGAGTTTTTTTTAAGCTTTGCTATAGCAATAGACAGCTTAATATACCATAAGACTTATTGTATAAAAGTTTTCACCCCCTCAATAAAAAGTCCTATTGAATTTTAGGTGGTTTTGATAGTCTGGTTTCCGAAAACCGTAAGCTGGATCAGTTTTAGAAAAAGATATAGCAACCCGAGTCAGAGACGGTCTGAAGGTTTGGGCCGAGTTTTGGTGGTTGTAGCTTTTAAAAGTCTAGGAGGAGATACACTGGTCTCAGAAGAAGAAGAAGAAGAAGTTTAAATGGGATTTCAGCTTTCTCAAGCAACTTAATAAATGAATTTTAAAAGGTAAAATGATACATTCAAACATAGCTTAGTAAACAATCAAAATTAAATTACGTACACATAACCATGTAACGTACATTCACTGAATGAGCTAATATAACCATGAAAGGTACTGAACTGAACCAATCTAAAGTCTTATGACAGCACGTATTGTAGGCACCACGGCAGAGTCTGAAAGGCAGCGAATGTGTTTAACAGCCGCTGAATCTTCAAAGGCAACAAGTAAGGTGAACACAAGGGTGCACGCATCCCCTCCAAGATGCCAAACGAGAGGTATCTAGAAGTCTAAAATAAACAGAACTTATGCACATTCAAATGTAACAACCAGGCGATAACTAGCCAGCCATTAAGTCTTATAGAATTCAAACATTCAGCGAATGCTAACGTTACATCCTGACGGTCACCAACCGAGCCAGCCGCAAGTTACTGCATCAGTCGCTTCAAGTTTAGTCCTCAGCAGAACGTAATGATGCAATGTAGTCCTTGGCTTCAGCAACTGATGCAAGTCTTCTCCTGTTTCCATTCTTCGTAATGATAATAAGCCTGGCCAGGAGCAACAGCGCTGGTTTTAGTCCCAGTTTGTAAAGTTCAGACATCACCTCCCTGTACTTGGAACGTTGCTCCAGCACCTCCGGAGAGTAAACCTCGAAAAAAGCGGTAGGAGTGATAATAAAGCTTTCCCCTCTACGCTCTGGCTTCGCGAATGATCTTTTTCCTTCTGCTGAAACTTGTGAAGCCGGACGATAACAAGCCTAGGCCTCTGCTCCGGCCTCGGTTTGTCAGCTAGTGACCGGTGCACTCTGTCACACTCCAGCGGAGATTCCAGGATTCCATCCCCAAACACTTCTGCGAGTAGCTCAGAGAAGAAGACAGACGGCTGAGGTCCTTCTGTGGATTCAGGTAACCCAATAATTCTTAAATTATTATAGTAGTTTCTAAGGCGTGCATGCGCTCATCCTGCGAATTTGCATGGGTCTCGAGCGAAGCAATCTTCGTGCCAAGTTCTATCACAGTGGCTCGAATTTGATCCAGCTTTACCCCAAGTGTTGAGACAGTGGCTTTAAAATTTGCAGAGAGAGCAGCAGCCGGTGATCCTCCAGAAGGTTAGCGATAGCTGCCATGCTAACATCTTTGCCGTCATCTCGTCACGCCTCAACTTTCTGTTCTTTTTAGCCTTGTTTTGCTGATTTAGTTGCCATAATTCGATACTGATATGTGCTTTCCCAAAAATGTTGTCCAACTGGCAGTGAAAGAGAAATAAGTTGTGGGATTTAAGGAAGATATAGAATAAAAAGTTGCGGGAGCGAGACTCAACACCTGTCTACGCCATCTTACCAAACCGGGAAGTCTCAGTTTTAGCAATTTTAGTACAAGAAGTTAAATTAAACAGAACTGAGAAATGTTGCCTTGTCAACCAGATACATTAATAGTTTAATTTGATTTCAAAACACTGAAGGTGTTGCATATTTTACCTGAAAATCACTCCTGGTTTCCTGGTTCAAACATGTTTTTTTTACCATCATCATCATTTTGAGGAAGAACAGCACACATTCAAATTCTGTCCTGAAGAATGAGTCTGTCCCAGATCTGATTATTCATCGCTGAGGGACAATGGGACATTCATGACTATCAGCTGCATAAAAACATGAAGAATAATATGTAAATTAATAGGGAAATAATTTGAATGTCACACAAACACATGAGACGCTGGATATAAACAGAGACGAGGAATATGAGAATAATATCAATATTCATTAAACAATTACTATACCAAAAATATACTTGTGCTCTTTCAGACCTCAGCAGACTCTCTTTCACGTCTCATCGAAGTCTCGACTTTATCTCAGATGTTTCCCCGGAGAAGTAAAAAACGACATTGCACAGACATCAGTTGTTTTTATTAAGAGATAGTTATAAAGACTGTAACCTAATTTACACTCTAACCCAAACAGAAATGTTTTCTATTTTCAACTGTTTTATGAAGATGTCTCCAAAACAAGATTTTGTCCTGTTTAACTCACTTATGGGTACAAATTTTTCCCCAAAATAAGTTTAAGTCAAGACAGCACAGATGAATAGAGTAAAACATTTAACTAATAAATATCAGCATACTTCTCCAGTTGATTGATTACATTAAGAACATTGATTGCATTAAGAACATTACATTTCTGTCCAGGAAATTCAAAGCTGGGAGGAGCAGAAAGAGAGAAGTTCACTGATATCAGTCTGTCACACAAACACACAATCACTCCTGAAGCACAACATCTACAGGTAAGAAACTCTGAGTTAAGATCTCATTAGCAGTGGTGCTTATATAACACTTTACCAAAGTAATAACAGTTTAACTGCTAAATATTTGTGTGGTTTTCGTACGTTTTGCCTGTTTCTATCAATAACTCTAGGTAAAACAACGTAATAAAAAATTGCATTTACAGTAATTCATTTACAACAGCACCGCAATATCTGATCTCAATGTCTGTATGTGCAGCATAAAACAGTACACTGTAAAAACTGATCATAATTTCATAAAATAAAAGACCTAAAATCTTGTGGTGAAAACCTGTTAAACTGGTTAATAGTACCTTAATATACAGTGAAAACTGTTATAAATCTAACGGGACATTTCATGTCATTTTACAGTACTTTTCTTTTAACTATATCACTTTATCTGTGTTTAAGATGGCTGTCAGTGTATTATAAAGCTACAAAAAGAGTTTAGTACTTCATCAGGTTGGTATATTAACATTAAATCAGTTAATGAAATATGTACTTTTCCTGTAAATTGAACTTAAATCTGTAAAATCTGAAATATTGCTGCTGTATTTTTTAATGTAATAGTTCTGGTGACCGCAGCTGCTTTCCAGGATTTTCAGTGTATTTTCAGACTGAATCATGACACATCAGCTTTAGGAGCTTCATGTGTGTATTTATAACTGATGTAGAGTCTAATAAGCAATGATAAAGTAGAAATGACATGATCTGATGTTCTGGATCTGGTCAGATGTTCAGCGTCTGCATTATTTCTTGAGACTGATTTCTGTTTTTCCCTCAGAAATGGAGAGAATCACATGTATGTGTCTTCTGCTCACAGGTGAGTGAGTGCTGGACTAGTTCTAGTGTTGATAGTTAGTGTTAGTGCTGTGCTGAAAGTGATCAAGTGTGTTTGAATGATTGTGTAATCGTGTGTGTTGTTGAGGAGATTCAGCTGCTACTTTATTAAGTGATCTTAGTAAAATACTAAGATACTCCACTACTGTACTAGCACTTCTTGTCTTGAATGTGAATGTGTCTCTCCTCAGCTGTGGTCAGTTCTTCTGCAGGAGTTCAGCGTCAGTATCACTTTGTGAATCAGATGAAGAGCTGGACTGAAGCTCAGAGATACTGCAGAGAGCATCACACAGATCTGGTCACTATCAGTGACATACAAGAACAGAATGACATTGAACAGGCCATAAAGAGTAGCTCTGACCCTGTCTGGATTGGGCTGAAGAACACAGACACATGGATATGGTCTCTGAGTGACCCTGCCTTCTACACAGAACACGAGTCTCAGTTTAGGAACTGGGACACTAAACCACACCAACAACCAAATGGAGATGGAGACTGTGTTTACCTGGATTGTGGGAATGGACAGAATTGTGGGAATAAACAGAATTCTGGGAATGATCTTAAAGGACAATGGCATGATGTAGACTGTAGTACAACAAGGCATTTCATCTGCTATAATGGTGAGTTCAGCTGTAAGTGATCACAACACTCAGAAATGTGCTCAAAACAATATTGAGTATTTTCATGACCAGTTATAATAAACTTTTTTTTTTAAATCCATTAGCCATGTTTCTTTAGTCTTGGTAAATGAGAGCAGAAATAACTGTTTTTTTCTCATTAATTATTTTTTTTTTTTATTTAATTCCACTAGGAATACTATTCACTCTAAATATATTTCAGACAAATGTCTTTCTGTTTTAAAGGCAGCAGTAAAGGATTCGTCTCTGTACAGGAGAAAAAGAACTGGACTGAAGCTCAGAAATACTGCAGAGAGAATCACACAGATCTGGCCAGCGTGAGGAATCAGAGTGAGAATCAACAGATTCAGAACATCACAACAGATGATCAAGTCTGGATCGGTCTGCACAGACTCTGGGTTTGGTCAGATAACAGCACCTCCACATTCACACACTGGAAACCTAATAGACCCACAACCAGCAACACAAATCATGATGACTGCGCATTGATTGATCGCCAGGGACGGTGGACAGATGAGGACTGTTCAAAAGAGCGTCCCTTTGTGTGTTATGATGGTGAGTAGATCAATCCTCTGAGCTGCTGTACGTCTACACGTCAAACTACAGAAACTCTCTCATCATTACAGAAGTTCAACAAGCACACTGTAACTTCTCGTGTGTTTCTGACTGAGTTATTATAGATTATATATTATAGATATAATGTGAATTTGCTCATCACTTTCTCTCCTTCATGTTGTTCCAAACCTTTAAGACTTTGGTTAATCTTCAAAACACAAATTAAGATATGTTTTAAAGAAACCTGAGAGATTTAAAAATCTCGGTAAGCAAAACTTACAAGATCCAAACACATCATAAGATGAATCTAAATGAATCAAGAGTTTTAAGCTGAATAATGACATTATTGAGTCAGACAGTAGAGCTGTGAATACCTGATTTTAACTTGTTTCGTGATCGATGAACAATCTGTAAGGTATAAAGCATTATAGAAATAAATGTGATTTAACTTTAATCTAAAACACGTGTCACATGATGCATGAGAACCAATGAGGTTTGTTTTAGTGTAACACACTCCAGCTTCCATGTTTGTCATACAGTATGTCATCTGGATGTAAATAACTTGTTAAATCTAGACTAAACGTTTGATTCATGGGGATTCGGTTTTTGACACCTTTATGACTTTCTGGATCTTCTATGTTTTGGTTACCTGGTTTCATTAAAAATATCTTTATGTGTTTCATCTTTGTTTTGAAGAACTTAAAACATAACAAGAATAATATTAATAATAATGTGTAGTAATAATAATAATAATAATAATAATACATTATTAAAAGTATAACAATTTTTAATGTAATCCAAAATATTGTTAAAACTATATTAATATCTCAATAATACTAAAATAGCACTGACTCTTGTATTTCAAAGTTAAATGTTTTCTATCCTGATTTTCTTGCGCATCTGTTTGTTTCCAGATAAGCTGGTTCTGATCCGAGAGAATAAGACGTGGACTGAAGCTCTGAGACACTGCAGAAACATGGACATGGACCTGGTGTCGGTGGATTCGGAGCAGATGCAGCGATGGGTGAAGATCTTGTTGATGAAAGCGAGTGCCTCCTCCGCTCACGTGTGGCTGGGTCTGCGTTACTCCTCGATACTGGGAGTCTGGTACTGGGTCAACGGTCAGACCGTGTGCTACGATCAGTGGGCTTCTGATTACGACAAACGATGGGGTGACTGCGATAAGACGGCAAAATCCGGAGCCATCCAGACCCGTGATAATCACTGGATCAGCCGTCCTGAAACTGAAGAAATCAACTTCATCTGCATCAAGTGAGTGCTGGAGAGTCACTGAGTACATGTGATCCAGATTATTAATATGAAGCACTTGTGATTAGATTATATAATATTTAAAAAAACCAATAATCCAATTACTGGTTACTTTTCATTGATGACAAATTCACAAACTGAAAGTAAATTATTAATGTAATCATAAAAGTGATCAAAAAGTACTCGTAATTCATTACTTAAAATTTATAATATATCTAAATAAAGTTTTTTTCATGTAATTTGTAACCAGTAAAGACATAATATAAAATAATATAATATAATATAATATAATATAATGTAATATAATATAATATAATATAATATAATATAATATAATATAATATAATATAATATAATATAATTCAGGTAATATAATATTATTATATTATATTATATTATATTATTTCCAGTAATTTGTTTTGGTATTTTTCAATATATATGTTATTTCAGAGCAGCTTCACAGAAAATGTATATTTCATTGTTAGAATCAGGAAGTTTTGTTTTCATGGACTTTTAGTTTGCATCTCATTGTTTCCTGTGTTTCCTTGGTCGTCATGGTTTCTAAGTATGTTCTTCTTTGTCACCATAGTTACTGATTATGTTGCTCATCTGTGTCTCATTAATTTCTTTCATTACTGTATATTTATATTCCTCTCACTTGGCATTATTGATTATTAACATTTTTGGCTCGATGACAAAGTGTGTGCGATGTTGATTTGTATAAAATCATCTACAATGAATACAAGCATAAATGTATAAATGGAATGATATTATATAATGATAATAAATATTGATTGAGTGACATCATGGAATACTTGCACTATATCTGAACATCAGCAGAAGCATTTAAATGAAGTGATGAAGGTTAAAATGTGCTTATTGATGCTTGATACTTACTGATATATTGTTGCAAATTACAGGATCTACACATATATACAATGCTGCTAAAAAACATAGAAACAATTTTAAAACAAAAATTAAAGCGATGTATTTGAATTATATATAAAAATATCAAAAGTGGCATTTATGTAAAATACAGCAGAAACACTCGAAAAATTAAGTTTGTTTGGAACTGAAATATTTATGTTACAATAAATTTATT
Source organism: Cyprinus carpio (assembly GCF_018340385.1). Taxonomy (NCBI): domain Eukaryota; kingdom Metazoa; phylum Chordata; class Actinopteri; order Cypriniformes; family Cyprinidae; genus Cyprinus; species Cyprinus carpio. The sequence continues at coordinate 306,889 of NW_024879162.1, read as the reverse complement.
TGAATTTTATTTATTTTAGTACAAGTTAAACTAAACAGAGATGAGAAATGTTGCCTTGGCAACTAGCTAAAATAATTAGATTTTATATTTGATCAGTTTTAATAATTCTGTTTCTAACAAGAGCTTTTTAATCAGACAAAACACTGATGATTTTGCATATTTGACCTGAAAAGTGCTCCTGGTTTCCTGGTTCACGCGTGTGGTGTTTTTTTCCTCATCATCATCTTTTTGTGGAAGAACGGCACACATTCAAATTCTGTCCTGAAGATTCAATCTGTCCGTATCTGATTATTCATCCCCGAGGAACACTGGGACATTTATGACTATTTTCGGCATTAAAAAAATGAAGAACAATATGCAAATTAATAGGTAAAGAACACAGACACGAGATGCTGGAGATAAACAGAAATGGGGAATACAAGAATAATATCCATATATACATATATATATACTTGTGCCTTTTCAGACCTCAGCAGACTCTCTTTTACGTCTCATTGAAGTCTCAACTTTATCTCAGATGTTTCCCCGGAGAAATAAAAATGGATATTGCACAGACATCAGTTGTTTTTATTAAGAGATAGTTATAAAGACTGTAACCTAATCTAGACTCTAACCCAAACAGAAATGTTTTCTATTTTCAACTGTTTTATGAAGATGTCTCCAAAACAAGATTTTGTCCTGTTTAACTCACTTATGGGTACAAATTTTTCCCCAAAATAATTTAAAAAAAAGACAGCACAGGTGAATAGAGTAAAACATTTAGCTAATAAATATCAGCATACTTCTCCAGTTGATTGATTACATTAAGAATTGCAGATCTGTATTACAAGTTTTCTGAAATCAAATGTTTTAATATGAAATTGAAGAACTGTCAAAATAAATATGCACTAATTTGCATACATTTCCAGAGCAGAAATCTGAATCCAGATTCATAATTATTGCTTGATTTTGTTGTCATATTAGAGTTAAAGGATTTTGCAGAGGGGATTCTGGATTTCTCTTTTTATCGCTCCATAAATCAGAAAATACTGCCGACAGACAGAAAACAAACACATTTTCACCATGTTTTCATGAGTAAAATGTTGTATAAATCAGAGTAAACAAAATATGAACAAACCCCTCTATAAAAACCTTCAGAATAAAGAGAGGAATAAAACTCTAAGTTTTGGTGTGTGTAAGAGTTTCTGAAGTGGAGAAAAATCTTTTAAAGGTATGTACTGGAAGTGAAATCTACAGACGCAATTAGTGCAATAAATAAATACAATACTTAAAAGTGTATTTTAGATATTCAGGCAAGAAAGGAGGAAATAAACCTGAAAAAAAAGAGAGGTATAAACCACAGAAGGGAGTTTTTCTGTCCAGGAAATTCAAAGCTGGGAGGAGCAGAAAGAGAGAAGTTCACTGATATCAGTCTGTCACACAAACACACAATCACTCCTGAAGCACAACATCTACAGGTAAGAAACTCTGAGTTAAGATCTCATTAGCAGTGGTGCTTATATAACATTATACAGAAGTTAATATTTGTGTGGTTTTCGTACGATATGCCTGTTTCTATCAATAACTCTAGGTAAAAACAACGTAATAAAAAATTGCATTTACAGTTATTCATTTACAACAGCACTGCAATATCTGATCTCAATGTCTGTATGTGCAGCATAAAACAGTACACTGTAAAAACTGATCATAATTTCATAAAATAAAAGACCTAAAATCTTGTGGTGAAAACCTGTTAAACTGGTTAATAGTACGTTCCCTTAATATATAATGAAAACTGTTATAAATCTAACAGGACATTTCATGTCATTTTATAGTACTTTTCTTTTAACTATATCACTTTATCTGTGTTTAAGGTGGCTGTCAGTGTATTATAAAGGTAAAAACAGAATTTAGTACTTCAGCAGGTTGGTATATTAACATTATATTATTAAATTAAATATTTACTTTTCCTGTAAATTGAACTTAAATCTGTAAAATCTAAAATATTGCGGCTATATTTTTTAATGTAATAGTTCTGGTGACCGCAGCTGCTTTTACTTTTAAGTTTTACAGGATTTTCAGTGTATTTTCAGACTGAATCATGACACACATCAGCTATAGGAGCTTCATGTGTGTATTTATAACTGATGTAGAGTCTAATAAGCAATGATAAAGTAGAAATGACATGATCTGATGTTCTGGATCTGGTCAGATGTTCAGCGTCTGCATCATTTCTTGAGACTGATTTCTGTTTGTCCCTCAGAAATGGAGAGAATCACATGTATGTCTCTTCTGCTCACAGGTGAGTGAGTGCTGGACTAGTTCTAGTGTTGATAGTTAGTGTTAGTGCTGTGCTGAAAGTGTTCAAGTGTGTTTGAATGATTGTGTAATCGTGTGTTGTTGAGGAGATTCAGCAGCTACTGCATGTGAGTCAGTAATAAACCACAAAACATCATCAGTGTTTCCCATGAGTCCTCCAGACTGTGTGGCCTCTAGTTTCCTGACAAAATTCAAGTTTGAGTGTTAAACTCTTGCAAGTGAAGATACTAAGACATAACTATTGTGATTTTTATCCTCTAAAATCTTTTTTTATACATATATATTGTACAGTGCAGCTGTATTACAACAGTAATATTATTTTAGAGATAATAAAATATTTTTAAAGTAAATATATATTAAATTGTTAATTGTTTAAAAATAGTTTTCTGAGTAAAAGTATGATTATTTTTATTATTATTATATTCAAATATAACACATTTAGCTTGTGAATGTGATGTGATTGTGTTTCTATCACAATTAAAAGAGCTTTGAGTACATTTTTAAGTTCAAGTCGATGCAAATAATTCAGTTTGGTCGCTGAAAACTCAAAACTCTGGAAATGCACCAACTTTGAAATGTACTCAGTTTTCGTCCACTAGAGGTCCAGAGACTCTCCAAATCATGTGGAAACACTGAACGTACAAAAGCACCATTCAGGACACTTCAGCAAACACATACTGAAACTCTGAGCTGCTGAAACACAGTGTGGATGTAATGAGTCTGAGATCTGTGTGAATGTGTCTCTCCTCAGCTGTGGTCAGTTCTTCTGCAGGAGTTCAGCGTCAGTATCACTTTGTGAATCAGAACCTGAGCTGGACTGAAGCTCAGAGATACTGCAGAGAGAATCACACAGATCTGGTCACTATCAGTGACATACAAGAACAGAATGACATTGAACAGGCCATAAAGAGAGTGAACAGCAATGCTGATCGTGTCTGGATTGGGCTGAAGAACACATGGATATGGTCTCTGAGTGACCCTGCCTTCTACACAGAACATGAGTCTCAGTTTAGGAACTGGGGATCAAATCAATCAAATGGAGATCGAGACTGTGTTTACATGGAAAAACATGGACAATGGCATGATTTAGACTGTAGTCAAACAAGGCATTTCATCTGCTATAATGGTGAGTTCAGCTGTATGTTTCATATCTGATGAACTCTGCACTATTATTGAACCAAACTGACACAATCGTCTTCTGTGGAGCTGCTTAAAGCTGAATCAAATTAGTTTTTGATTAACTACTGAACTTTGCAACACTGACCGTTTTTTTAAATTATTTATTTATTACTGCGATGCTGCTTTGAAACAATCTGTATTTCGTATAAGGTGCTAAAAACACTAAAAGACAATACTGAGTATTTTCACGTCCAGTAATAATAAAACACTTTTAGTTTTGAATAATGATTTATTTGTTTGTTTGTTTTATTTGAAGATTTGCCTCTTTGTTCTTGGTAAATTAAAACAGAAAGAACTTTTTGTTTAAATTCTCTAAATCAATTTCAGACAACTGTCTTTCTGTTTTAAAGGCAGCAGTAAAGGATTCGTCTCTGTACAGGAGAAAAAGAACTGGACTGAAGCTCAGAAATACTGCAGAGAGAATCACACAGATCTGGCCAGCGTGAGGAATCAGAGTGAGAATCAACAGATTCAGAACATCACAACAGATGATCAAGTCTGGATCGGTCTTCACAGACTCTGGGTTTGGTCAGATAACAGCACCTCCACATTCACACACTGGAAACCTAATAGATCCACAACCAGCAACACAAGCCATGACTGCGCATTGATTGATCGCCAGGGACGGTGGACAGACGAGGATTGTTCAAATCAGCGTCCCTTTGTGTGTTATGATGGTGAGTAGATCAATCCTCTGAGCTGCTGTACGTCTACACGTCAAACTACAGAAACTCTCTCATCATTACAGAAGTTCAACAAGCACACTGTAACTTCTCGTGTGTTTCTGACTGAGTTATTATAGATTATATATTATAGATATAATGTGAATTTGCTCATCACTTTCTCTCCTTCATGTTGTATCAAACCTTTAAGACTTTGGTTAATCTTCAAAACACAAATGAAGATGTTTTAAAGAAACCTGAAAGATTTAAAAATCTAGGTAAGCAAAACTTACAAGAGCTGTTTATAGCTTGATAAATAGAATTAGTTTCATAACTGAAACTAAATTTTGAATTTTGCATTATTGATTCTGTTATTTTCCTGTTTATTCCTGTGAAGCTGCTTTGAAACAATCTGTAAGGTATAAAGCGTTATAGAAATAAATGTGATTTAACTTGAATCTAAAACACACGTCACATGATGCCCAAGAACCAATGAGGTTTGTTCTAGTGTAACACACTCCAGCTTCCATGTTTGCCATACAGTATGTCATGTGGATGTAAATAACTTAATAAATTAAATCTAGACTAAATGTTTGATTCATGGGGATTCGGTTTTTGACACCTTTATGACTTTCTGGATCTTCTAAGCTCTGGTTACCTGGACTTTCAGTGGAGGGACAGAAACGTCTCAGGTTTCATTAAAAATATCTTCATGTGTTTCATCTTTGTTTTGAAGAACTAAAAACATAACAAGAATAATATTAATATTAATAATAATGTTTATATAAATATATAAATGAATAAAAAACAATCCAAAATATTGTTAAAACTATATAATATAATATCTCAATAATACTAAAATGGCACTGACTCTTATATTTCAAAGTTAAATGTTTTGTATCCTGATTTTCTTGCTCATCTGTTTGTTTCCAGATAAGCTGGTTCTGATCCGAGAGAATAAGACGTGGACTGAAGCTCTGAGACACTGCAGAAACATGGACATGGACCTGGTGTCGGTGGATTCGGAGCAGATGCAGCGCTGGGTGAAGATCTTGTTGATGAAATCGAGTGCCTCCTCCGCTCACGTGTGGCTGGGTCTGCGTTACTCCTCGATACTGGCAGTCTGGTTCTGGGTCAACGGTCAGACCTTGTGCTACGATCAATGGGCTTCTGATTTGGACAAATGTGATGAGACGGTGAGATATGGAGCCATCCGGACCCGTGATAACCACTGGATCAGCCGTCCTGAAACTGAAGAAATCAATTTCTTCTGCATCGAGTGAGTGCTGGAGAGTACATGTGATCCAGATTATTAATATGAAGCACTTGTGATTAGATTATATAATATTTAAAAATGCCCATAATCAGATGCCTGGTACTTATTGATCTTATTGATTACATATTCACACAATGGCAGTAAATTATTCATGTGATCATAAAAGTACTCAGAATATATTACTAATAATCTGTAATCTAATAGATTGTTGCTGAATAAAGTTTTAGTCACGTAATTTGGAATCCTTAATGGACTAAAATGATTTAAGTAACTACCCACTGTGTGTGAGTCAAATAACAGATTCAGTCAAGCCGTTTGGACTCAAATGATTCAATTCAATTTGATTCAGTTCGATTCAACTCATTTCAATTCAATTAAATTCCAGTTTATTTGCTTTTTCACAATACACATTATTTCAAAGCAGCTTCACAGGAAATATATATTTCATTGTTAGAATCAGGAAGTTTTGTGTAATTGGACTCAAATGATCTCCATTCAAAGTCTTTTCATGTCTATTTGAACTTCTATCATGTTTTCTCTTAAGTTCAGTTATATGATTCAGTTTCATGACTCATGAGGTGATGGATACAAATATTTACTGTGTTTTCTGTCGTTTTGCATTATTATTGTCTTTGTTTGTTTGTTTAGCACATATTGTTTAGTACTTACTACTTACATTTACTTTTGTTGAATCAATATGTTATGTAAACTCCATCTCAAAATGACCGCAAATACGTTTATATATAATCATAATAAATGAAACTGAATGAAAACTATTCTGTATTTTAACCTCTGCTTTTGCTTGTTTCATACGGAGTTTGTAAATGGAAACTGTGATGCAAAATACTTAAGATAGAATTACATGTGAGATCATATTTCACTGCTTTTGCATTTCTCCCTTTACTTGGAAAGAACACAAGAGCATTAAAATATATTTTTCCTCCTATCTCATATATTTCCCATCACCATTTGTATTTATGGACTTTCCTAATCCATCTTTTTAATAAACATGGCATTGTGGACTATGAGTATTTTGAGTGTGATGTTCCTCATTTGTAAGTTGCTTTGTATAAAATCATCTACAATACATATAAAGTTAATGCATAAATGTAATGATATTATATAATGATAATAAACATTAATTGAGTGACTTCATGGAATATTTGCACATCAGCAAAACATTTAAATGAAGTGATGAAGATTAAAATGTGATTAAAATTAAGTTGGCTCGACCAATTTACTGAAATCCTATTTAAACTTCTTCTTTCTCCTTCTTCTTCTTCTTCTTCTTCTTCTTCTTCTGAGACCAGTTTATCTCCTCCTAGACTTTTAAAGCTACAACCACCAAACTCGGCTCAAACCTTCAGACCGGTCTGACTCGGGTTGCTATATCTTTTCTAACTGATCCGGCTTACGGTTTTCGTAAACCAGACTATCAAAACCACCTAAAATTCCATAGACTTTTTATTGAGGGGTTGAAAACTTTTATACAATAAGTCTTATGGTGTATTTAAGCTGTCTATTGCTATAGCAAAAAAATAAATAAATAAATAAAAAAGGCTAACACCAGACTTAGTTGATTGGCTGCTTTGGCTGGTCTTCCAAGCTGGTTTTAAAGTGGTTTTGGCCACTTTTTTAGCAGGTCACGCTGGTCTTGCTGGTTTTTAGCTGGTTTTTTTTTTTTTTGGTTTTGTTTTTTGTTTTGTTTTTTTACCGAATCAAGCTGGATTTTAGCTGGATTAGCATAGAAACATGCTAACAACATGCTAGTAACTTGCCAATCATGCTAGAAACATGCTAACAAAATGTTAGTAACTTGCTTATCATGCTAACAACATGCTAACACCATGCTAGTAATGTGCTTATCATGTTAGTAACTTGCTAATAATGCCAACAACATGCTAGTAACATGCTAATCATGCGAGAAACGTGTTAGTAACTTGTTAATCATGCTAACAAAATGCAATCACCATGCTAGAAACATGCTAGCAACTTGTTAAACATGCTAGAAACATGCTAATCATGTTAAAATCATTCTAGTAACATGCTAATCATGCCAGAATCATGCTAGCAACCATGCTAGTAACTTGCTAATCATGTTAATAACATGCTAGTAACTTGTTAATCATGTGAATAAAATGCTAGTAACTTGCTAATCATGCTAGAAACATATCCAGTGGGGACATAATTATGGATTATAATGACTTATTAATGAATTAATAACATTCATTCAACATCTTCACATATGGACAAGTATGACATCATATACCTCTGTAAATAAATACAAATTAAATTCAGGTCTCACACACTTCTATGCACTTTGAATGGAACATATAGATTCACGTCAAACTGGAATCATGGCGGAATATCCTGTGATGTCCACTTCACGAGGCACTTACATTCAAATAGAACAAACGTCTGAAGCCATAAGAGAAACATAAGAAATGTGCAGAGAAGGGGGGCGTGAGGACTGGAATTGAGAACCGCGGCTCTACACTGCTCAAAACTTGCGTTTGAATCATCAGTGACAAATCCTCTACATGTGTAAACCTACTTACAGACTGTGAGTCAGAATAGCCGGCACTGTAGTCTTCTCTCCCAGGATCTGGAAACAGTCCTCCATAAAATGCGTTGCACACATCTGAATATTTGGGTTGAACTGTTCTGGAACAGTGCTGTAAATACAACTTAACAACTGATTTCTAGTTCTTTCCTCTTTTGAAAGGACAAACATAAAGATTTAGCCATTTGATTAATGAAAACTAACTAACTTTTTTTGAAAATGTAACTTATATCCTGATAAACAGCCAATACTGCTGATAGTATAGGGGGGAGAGAGGCTATAGGGTCAGATATGTATAATAGAAAGTAGGGCTGCACGATTAATCATATTTTAATCTTGATAACGATTAATTCATTAATTAATTTCTCGATTAATTAAAAATAATCGTCACAATATTGGCCAGCTCTTTATTTATCCTGAAACATGTTTTTAATTTGGCATTTGCGTTATCTTACACTAGCGTTCATGCTTGTGGTTGCCAGATGTGAAGAGCTTTAAGTCCCAAAACAGAGCTTTTCTCCTTTAAGGATACACTTTCTGCCCGGTGTTTTATTTAATTTGTGCAATCTGTCAACCCTGTGCACGCTCACTGATGGCAGAACAAGCGCTGATGATGATATGAAAACATATGAGTTTAGCGATCTCTCCACAGCGATATTCTGCTTACATGAAAAGTGTCATATAGACAATGTGTGTTTTTTCACAAACCATTTGTACAGTTTGTGTAACCAAATGTGACATGATCAAACTTTCACTGAGTTTCAGTAATGGATCTATTGTGTGAGGAATAAATGCCCTTTTCCTACCTGTGACAATACAATGGGGAAAAATGTAAATAAATTGGAATTGTTGGAATTTATATTAAGAGTTCCTAAAGTTTTATCAGTTTTCGTGTTGAAAATGGCATGGCAATGTTAGTTTTCAGTGTGTATTAACGATCTTTGAGCAAATTTACTGTGCGATATGAGTGGCTTTTTCTCATTTGCGAACAAATCTAATGTGAATACAGATGACAAAACACTAACCAAAACAATGAGTTTTGTATTATCATAGTTGGTTAAATGATGTCAGTGTATAGTCAGTGGAGGTTGGTTAAAGGACACATGAAATGTTATTGCATTTCCCTGCTGAATGAAAAATAAATAAATAAAACACGATAAAACCAACCTAATCTGGTTGACTGATTTTAGTTGGTCATCCAACCCAGTCTTTGCTGGTCAGAAGGCTGATTTTAGAGGGGTTTTGACCACATGCTTAGCTGGTCAGGCTGGCAGACCAGCTGGAACAACCAGCTAAGTTTAGGCTGGTTTTAGCAGTTTTTTTCCAGCAGGATAGAATAATCGTTATTAATAATCGTGATTATAATTTTAATTAAAATAATCGTGCAGCCCTAATAGAAAGTCATCCACATAAAGGGAAAGTTTATGAATTAGGCCATGGCGGATAATGCCTTTAAATGCATCATAACTACGAAGCCAGATAGCCAAAGGTTCAATAGCTATATTAAATAGCAAGGGCGAGAGTGGACACCCTTGACGTGTACTGCGTTGGAGCCAAACGAGTGGTGAACGAACACCATTGGTATGCAATGATGCAGACGGGTGTAACGCCACGCCAGCAGAGGGAGCCCTCACCTGAGTATTGACTGTTCACCTCTCCCTCTGCTTCTACATTCATTTCCTGTTTAGGACTATTTAACATGAGTCAGCATGTTACTTCACTGCAAAGTATTGCCAGTTTACCTGCCTTACCAAGCATTTTGCTTGTGATTATTCTGACTGCCTGTTTGTTTATGATTCTGCCTGTTTCCTTGTTCACGTCTCTTGGATCGCCCCATTGGATTTACTGCTTGATAATACTGATGTTTGCGTATGACCTATTTGCCTGACTACTTGTCTCTGCCTATTGGATTTCCCCTGTGCATGTTGAAAGATCGGACTGCCATTACGGTACTGACTCTCTGCCTGGTTTCACCACTCTGCCTGTAAGATCTTTCCTTAATAAACTCCTGCAAATGGATTCTAATACTGCCTCAGCCTCCTCGTTACAGAATACTTCGCTGCAACTGAATCCAGCAGAAGTTACCAACATGCAAGCGGCATTCGCTTATCAAAGTGAAGTGTTAAAGGGGTACCAAGATCAATTGGGTAAACTTCAAGCAGTCAACGAGCACTTGACAAACTACATCCAGTCTCTCCCATCAACCAGGTGAGTTTTGCACTACCCAATAAGTTTGGTGGTTCTGCTGATCGATGTAAAGGCTTTTTGTTTGACAAGTAAAGATTTATTTTGACAACCAGGAAGACAAGTTTAATTCTGATGATAAGAAATGTGCCGTCATGATGTCATTGTTGTCTGGAAAGGCGATCGACTGGGCTGCAGCGGTTTGGGACACTGACATGCGATTTAGACGATCGTTTGACTACTTCATACAACAACTTCAAGAAGTATTTGAATTTCCCGCAGGGGGCAAGGATATATCAATCAACTTCTACAGATGTCCCAAGGTAACAGAACAGCTGCTGAATACGCCATCTTGTTTCGCACCCTCGCTACTCAGAGTGGTTGGAATGGCATTTCTCTAAAAGCTGTGTTCCAGAGAAGCCTCAACACTGACCTTCAGGCAAAATTAGTTTGTAAAGGAGAAAATTTATCGTTCACCGACTTTGTCACACTTGCAATTAAGATTGATAATTTAATGAGACAAACTCCTTGAGGAAGGTATGTGAGTGAGATACCGCCTGTTATCCCAAAGATGACTCAAGCCATACCTACTAATACCGCCAAGTTCATTGGAGAACCCATGCAAGTAAACTTTACCAAACTCTCCGAGAGTGAACGAGCAAGGCGACTCCAACTTCATCTCTGTTTCTACTGCGTTGAACCAGGCCATCGCTGCCAGAGATTCCCACACAAAGCCCAGAACCCCATTATGGATAAATATGGAACACTTCTCGTTACCTAGTAATCAGTCCTTCAAACTTCCCCTTACCTTGAAAACTGAAGAACTGTCCATATTGTTAAAAGCAATGATCGAATCTGGAGCTGCATTAAATCTCATTCATGAGGATATCGTCAGGAAGTACAACTTACCCGTCTAGCCATGTAACCCACCCATTAAGATTAAAGCCATCAACGACACTGCAATCGGAACTGGAATAATTCATCAAACCAAGACAGTAACCCTACAAGTCGGTTTATTTCACCAAGAGTCCATATCCCTCTACGTCATTAACTCCCCTAAGCATGAAGTCATCCTAGGACTTCCATGGCTGTCTGTTCACGACCCAGTCATATCCTGGCATCAGAGTGAGTTGACCAATTTGTCTGCCTTTTGTGAAAGTCACTGTTTCTCGTCAGTTCCCTAACCATGCTATACTACTAGTATTGAAAGTCCCATCAGTACCAAGGCTGTCAATATTTCCCCTGGTTATGCTGACCTAGCAGAGGTCTTTAGTAAAACTAAAGCCACACAACTACCCCCTCATCGTCCCTGGGACTGTAGTATTGATTTACTCCCCAATGCCATGCCTCCCAAGAGTCGTGTTTATCCGCTGTCTCGAACTGAATCCCAAGCCATGGAGGATTACATTGAAGAGGCCATGAGTTCTGGATTCATTCAACCTTTTACTTCTCCAGCTGCAGCAGGGTTCCTCTTTGTGGAGAAAAAGGACGGAGGACTCAGGCCCTGTATTGATTATAGAGGGTTAAACAATGTCACAGTAAAATTCCGCTACCCCCTGCCATTGGTTCCTTCAGCTCTGGAACAGCTCCGTGAGGCAAGAATATACACCAAACTCGATCTATGAAGTGCATACAACTTATTTCGAATTAAGGAAGGCGACGAATGAAAGACTGCCTTCCTCACCACTAGGGGGCACTACGAGTATCAGGTCATGCCGTATAGACTTGCCAATGCACCAGCTGTTTTTCAGTCCTTCATAAATGAGATCTTCCGTGACTTGCTGAATCAGTATGTAATTGCCTGCATTGATGACATTCTCATATACTCCAAGTCTGAAGCAGAACACGTTAACCATGTCAAGACTGTACTCACTCGGCTCCTGAAGAATTAATTGTACGTCAAGGCAGAGAAATGTGAGTTTCATGTCAAGCAGACATCTTTCCTGGGTTATCACATTAGTCATCAGGGTGTCAAGATGGATGAAGCCAAGGTCAAGGCAGTAACAGAATGGCCCCAACCATCCACCGTCAAGGAACTTCAAAGATTCCTGGGATTTGCTAACTTTTACAGACGATTTATTAGAAACTACAGCATGGTTGCATCACCTTTGACATCGCTCCTCAAGGGAAAACCTTCTAAACTCAGGTGGAGTGAGGAGGCCACTCAGGCATTGAACACATCAAAAGTTAAGTTTACCACAGCTCCAATCCTCAAACACCCTGACCCCAATTTGCCATTCATTGTTGAAGTAGATGCCTCTGACTCGGGAATTGGAGCCGTACTCTCCCAACGCCATGGTCAACCTGGTAAACTGTATCCTTGCGCATTCTTTTCAAGAAAGTTAACGGCAGCTGAACAAAACTATGATGTGGGGAATAAGGAACTACTGTCTATGAAAGCCGCTATAGAGCAATGGAGACACTGGCTTGAGGGAGCAGTCCACCCGTTCCAGGTGATTACTGATCACAAAAACCTCGAATATATTAAAAGTGCAAAGCGACTCAACCCACGCCAAGCTCGCTGGTCCCTCTTCTTCACACGCTTCCAATTGGCAGTGACTTATCGCCCAGGGAATAAAAAAAGGAAGGCAGATGCTCTTTCCAGGCAGTCTGATCTTCTCTTCGACAATAATACCCCAGAATGCATTCTTCCCCATCTGTAATCATTGCCCCAATTACCTGGGATATTATGGAGGAGATCCAACGAGAACAGCTCCAAGAACCAGCTCCTACCAACTGCCCCCCTAACACACATTATGTTCCACAAAGTCTGCGTCACAGGGTAATTGAGTGGGTCCACACCTCAGTCAGCTCTGGCCACCCAGGTATCTCCCGCACTCTGCACCTGTTACGCAACTTATTCTGGTGGCCTTCAATGTCCAAGGATGTCATTAATTATGTCAAAGCCTGTCAAGTCTGTGCTCAATCCAAGACCCCCAAGGAATTACCATCCGCACTCCTGCAACCTCTGCCCATTCCACAACGCCCTTGGTCTCACCTCTCAACAGACTTTGTTACGGACTTACCTCTGTCCAATGGTTTCACGGCAATCCTAGTTATCATAGATCGATTCTCCAAGTCATGCTGGTTGATCTCCTTGAAAGGACTCCCCACAGCCATGGAAACTGCACAAGCTTTGGGGGTCATGTTGAAAGATCGGACTGCCATTACGGTACTGACTCTCTGCCTGGTTTCACGACTCTGCCTGTAAGATCTTTCCTTAATAAACTCCTGCAAATGGATTCTAATACTGCCTCAGCCTCCCCGTTACAACGGGAAAGCATACAAAAGTAGAATCCAAGAAATGAATTTGGTGTCGAACCCGAATTTACATAAAGCAAAGAACAGGTATTCCCACTCCACCCTATCGAACGCTTTCTCCGCATCCAATGAAACTACAACTTCAGGGGTAGTGGGAGATGGAGAGAAAATAATGTTATTAAGATTCAAGAACTTTATTGTCATATGTACTAGAGTACAATGAAATTCTTACTTTGTCTACTCTTCTCAAAAATGACGGTAGAATGGGAACAAATATAACTTATACGGACAATACAAAGTATGTAAAAAATATAGAATATAGAGTAAAGTAAGTAAAAATATAAATAATAACAGCTTAAAAAAGAAAGTGATGAAAGAGAAAGAAAAGAAAAAGAGAACCCATATGCTAATTAGAAAAAAATCAACTGTCAATAAAACATTATTCACAATATAAATGTGCAGTGCAAGTAGCAATAAAGTGACAAATTGTAAAGTGTCAAGTAGTGATAAAGTGACAGTGTAAAGACTAGTGTTTAAATTGTCAGTCAGATGCGTTAAGAGTGTATGAAGGTACAGCAGGTAAAGTGCAGAGTGCCATTAAACAGGCTGAATTTATCCTGATGATACAGGTGAAAGTGGCAGTGGGTTTTGACTATTTATCAGTCTAATGGCCTGGGGGTATAAACTGTTCTGGAGTCTGGATGTTCTGGCCGCAGTGCTCCGATAACGCTTGCCAGATTCATGAGGGTGAAGAAATTCTGGATGGGATAGGTGGGGTCCTTGATGATGTTGCAAGCCCATTTGCAGATCCTTTTTTCTAGTATTAAAGAAAGAATGCCTCCCCAATGTAAAGCCCATTTGATCCAATGAAATTATGGATGGCATGGCATCTTGGAGGTGAAGAAAGAGAACTTTGGCTAAAATGTTACAATCTACATTTAGCAGAGAAATCGGTCGATAGTTACTGCAGGGCGTGGGATCCCTGTCTTTCTTGTGATTAGCAAGTGACAACAAATGATAAGCATGTTGCTAGCATGATTAGCAAATGACTAGAATGTCGCTAGCATGATTAGCAAGTGATTAGCATGTTGCTAGCATGATTAACAAATGATTAGCATGTTGCTAGCATGATTATCAAGTGTTTAGTATGTTGTTTTCTTGTTTAGTGATTGGCTTGTGTGTTGTTTGTTTTTTTTGTGATTAACTTGCATGTTGCTAGCATGATTAACAAGTATTTATCATGTTGTTATCATGATTAGCAAGTTACTAACATGTTGCTAACATGTTTCCAGCATGATTAGCAACAGACTAGCATGTCAGTAGCATGATTCCAGCATGATCAGCAAACGACTAGAATGTTGATAGCATGATTAACAAATGACTAGCAAGTCACTAGCATGTCATTAAAAAGTTTCTAGCATGTTGTTAACATTATTAGCAGGTGACTAGCATGTCACTAACATGCTGTTAACATGATAAACAAGTGATTAGCAAGTTGTTAGCATGATTAGCAAGTGGCTAGCATGTTGTTTACATGTTTCTAGCATGTGGCTAACATGATTAGTAAGTTACAAACATTTTGCTAACATGATTAGCAAGTAACTGACGTTGCTAGCATGACTACCAAGTGACTAGCATGTTGGTAGTATGATTAACAAGTTACTAGCATGTTGCTCGCATGGTTACCAAGTTACTGACATGTTGCTAGCATGTTTCTAACCTGATTAGCAAGTTATTAGTGTTGCGATCACAAAGGATCACTACAAATAAGGAGAAGACGAGTACATTCATCTTACGATGTTTGAGCTTTATTTTACATTCATGCTTCAAATGAGCCAGGTTTTTTTACATGTATAATGTAGCAGCAGCAGTTTTGTAATTAGACTACGCCACCCCAAGATGTAACCCGGGGAACTATAAGTAACCACCAAGACTTCTATGGAACTAGGCAATCAAGTTCGGGCACTGAACAAACAAAGAAATGGTTCCATACAAAAAAAAGAAAATGAAATTTATTTATTAATTTCACAGCAAATTCACAGCAAAAATAGTAAACACTCCAAAGCTGACGTCAGCATATTCCTAAAACACTACACTCTGGATAGAGTCAATACCATATCACAATATATCTAAATTCACAGCAATCCAATGGAAATTGAACAATTCATCATCATCAATAAAACACAATAATAAATAGCACACGAGGGTGTGTGAATCAGTGTACTGATATGGGGTCTCTCACACACACACAAATCCAAGCCTGAGGCTTACTGGTGGGCATCCAGCGACTCGGGCATGAGTATCCAAACAATCCACCCCAACACGCGTGCACAACCACACCACCAACACTGCAACCGGTCACACAGTGAAGGTACCCACCTACAACACCAAGGAGGGCCCCACCACCTCGAGCACGCCGTTCCCACCGTCAGCACTCGCTCCTCAACATATAACAACAAAAAACAAAATAAACCAAATTAACTACAGATCATCATTTCACACCATAAATCAAACTAACACCACAAAAACCAAAAACAAAATACGATAATGACAATACTAACAAGGCAAACAAACGACAACAAAGAAAATGAAATAATGATAACCTAACATTGCAAAAACAACAATAATGCTAATAAATGAAAAACAACAAAAAAGTGAAATAACTTTACAAAAACAGTAATGCTGATAAATGAAACAAACAAACAAACGAGACAAATGAAATAAACGTTAAGAAACAAAGACACACAACCCACTCAAATGATCACCATTGAATCACAAAAACACATTCATCCGTGGATAACTGAATCTGAGGGCAGATACTCGGTCGGCCACACAAGGGGCCTATGATGCAGTGTCTTTGAAAGATGAACTCAGTCCGGTAACTTGGACTCGGCGAACCAAAGTTCGCACATAGGCGAGACGTGCATTAACAGCACAAAGCAAAGCAGCAGCTGCCCCAAGGCAGGCCACAAACACTTCCTTGCTATAGCGGCTATCCCTAAACACACAATAAAATAATTCTATTAAGCTACCACCCAAATAAGGCAACCACATAGCCCAAATGGAGAACACTTACCTGAGCAACAGCAAGCTGACACACCAATCTCGCAGGCAATGCGCAGTGCGCGAGTCAGCAAAAAATAACACGTTATTCCATTCAATCCGATGGAAAATGGGGTAGCCGCAACACAGCAAGGAATTCTGTAAACAATCGGAATCCCACATAAACCACAAGCAACCTAGCAACAGTACAACATTTGCAATAGACCTCTACATACCTGCGACACCACCACAAACTGGCTGAACCCAAACAACACGAGCCTCCAGCGTCACGCACTGTACGTTCGAGCTATAACCTCCTCCTCCTGACATGATTGGCCACCAAGAACAACATGAGCCAATCGCAAACCGAAAAAAAGGATGAAAGCCATTGTAACAAAATGGGGAGGAGGGACTGAATTCAGTCCATCCTGCCACAATCTACCCAGCCTTTTAAATTGGCGCCACGATGATGGGCCACCAGGAGGATAAGGCAAATGAACCATTTGTATCAACAAAGCCGTGCATTATCTCCCTAACACACCGATCTTGGGAGATGATGGAGGTTAGAATGTTGTCCAGCCATTGACCGTGAGGTCTGTCGTGCTCTCACTTCAGTCCCATCAGAGGGGCCAGGCAACACAGCCACCCCAGGGAGTAGAGGACCACTAATATCCACTTGAGGAACTGAAAGGAGGGACGTACTGTGATCGTTATTGGCTGACCCCTTCGCTGGAGACTCAGATGCCAGTCGAGAAGCTGGCCAGCCCTGAATCAAGTCATAATCGCTCAGCCATTCCTCCTGCCGGGTTACACCTAAAGTGGATGGCTGGGCGTCAGTTTGATCGATAACAGGGGATGTTGGTACATTTTCGCGAACCACCGGTTTCAACAGGGAGCGATGCACCTGCTGAGCCTTGCTCAGGTCACTTACTGGTGCCACCGTATATACCGTGCCACCCTCCTTCGGTGCTCTCAGTACCTGGTGCATTACTGAGCTCCACATATATCATGAATTTTGTGGCGCCCCCTCACACTGAGATCCCGGTGATATACTAACTGGCCCTCCTGTAAAGGTACCTCTCGAACTCGCTGATCATGGTTTGTCTTACGCCGCATAGCTGCTGCTTGCAGCCGTTCTCTGGCTCCATGAAATGCAAATTGCAACCGAGCCTGATGTTCTTGGACCCATTCGTGAACCGTGACCCCAGAGGGCTCAGAGACATTACCCAATAGAAAATCCAACGGCAAACGTGGTTCTTGCCCAAACATCAAGAAAAATGGTGACTCCCCTGTGGCCTGGTGGGGGGTGGTGTTATAACAATACAAGATTTGGGGCAAGCAAGAATTCCAGTCTCTTTTTGTGAGACTGGTAAAGTTCGTAACAGGTTGTGCATGGTCCTATTAAAACGTTCGCACTGCCCATTTCCCGCTGGGTGATACGGAGTAGTGCGCGTCTTCTGGATCCCATATAGACCACAAAGCTGCTGAATAAGCCCATTTTCAAAACTGCGGCCCTGGTCCGAATGAATTCAGCCAGGGACCCCAAACTTTGAGAACCACTCCCCCACCAGTACCCGTGCCACTGTAGGGGCACGTTGATCGCTAGTCGGGACAGCCAAAGTATACTTGCTAAAAATATCAGTCATTATCAAGACATTCTCCTGCCCAATCCTAGCTGGCTGGGATCCTAGGTGGCCCATAAAACTCTGTGCAGTAGGATGATTGTCTTTGGCAACCTGACATCTTTCGCACAACTGACACACATCTGAAGCCATACCTGGCCAGAAGCACCACTGCCGTAAAAGCTCCAGGGTCCTTTCGGTTCCCTGGTGGCCATGCTGCTGATGGGCCTGTATTAATACTTCTTTTTTCATGGCCTCGGGCAGCAACAATTGCCATACCATTTCTCCACCGTCTGAACGTAAGACCTTACGGTAAACCACACCATCCCACTCCACTAAATGATCCCACTGTTTAAGCAGGGCCAACGTCTGTGGTGAGACCTGTTTGCGCTCTTGGGGGCTGGGCCGTTCCCCCCGCCTCCAAAAGACTAAAGCTTCCTGAATGGTAGAGTCTGCCTGCTGAAAAATAGCAATCTCCGCCGGTGTATGAGCCGGTAGAGCAGAAATGGCCAATTGGGTAACCTTGGTCAGTCCGGACTGTAGCACCTGTTGCAGTGGTTTAGGGAGAGTAGTGCCCGGGGCTATAGCTTCTACGGTTATGGAGTCTGGTAAATGCAGCCTAGATAGAGCATCTGCATTTTTATTACTCCTCCCAGACCGATATTTGACTTCATAGTCAAATGAAGCCAGTTGGCCTAGCCAGCGCTGCTCTATGGCGCCGAACTTTGCTGAGGCCAAATGACTCAATGGGTTGTTGTCTGTATAGACCGTGCATTTGTGACCCAGCAGATACTCACAAAATTTTTCTGTCATGGCCCATTTAAGGGCCATGAACTCCAGTTTCATTGAACTATAGTTCTGCATGTTCCTTTCTGCAGGTCTCAACCCCCGACTGGCATAGGCTATAGGCCTCACTCGGCCCCCTTGCTCCTGTGACAATACCGCACCCAAACCCCCATAGCTCGCATCAACCTCTAAAATAAAAGGTAGTGCAAAATCTGCATACGCTAGTACTGGAGCAGTAGTCAATTTTGTCTTAAGAGCATCAAAACTAGCCTGACACTCACTAGACCAGACTTGAATGGCTGCCCTTTGAAGCCTTTTTCCCGACCCCCCCATTGGCCAGCTCTGCCACTAGCCGATGTAAAGGGGCAGCCAACTTAGCAAAACCCTCAACAAATTGCCTATAGTAGCTAGCGAATCCTAAAAAGGACCGGAGCTCAGAGACTGTGGTAGGAGTTGGCCAAGAAGATACCTCTTCGATTTTACTGGGGTCCGTGGCCACACCCTGGTTTGAGATTACATGGCCCAAATACCGTACCTGCTGCTGGAAAAACGCACACTTTGAGAGCTTCACCTTCAACCCTTCCTGCTCCAACCGACTCAACACCACCCCCAGCCTCTCCAGATGTTGTTTAACTGAACCGGAAAAGACCACAATGTTGTCCAAATAAAGAAGCAACGACTGACACTGTTGGTCACCAAATATCCGCTGCATCAATCGCTGAAAAGTGCTGGGGGCATTGCACAGTCCGAAAGGCATTCGGTTCCACTCAAATAGTCCGAAGGGCGTGCAAAAAGCGGTCTTGGACCTATCCTCCTCTCTAACCAGTACTTGGTTGTAGCCACTAGCCAAATCGAGAGTGGAAAACCATTGGGCCCCCGTCAGCGCATCTAACGACTCTTCTATACGTGGAAGAGGAAATGCATCTCTTCTTGTTTTGCTACTGTCGGTAGTCCACGCACATACGCAGACTGCCATCTTTCTTTTTCACGAGAACTATGGGGGAAGCGTATGGACTACAACTTTCTCGAATCACCTGTGTTTCCAACAGTTGATTAATATGTTCCTTTACCAACTCATACTCCGATGGGGGTATGCGTCGATAACGTTGTCGCACTGGGGTACTATCTTGAAGGGGGATCTCATGAGCAATTAAGTTGGTACACCCCAGATCTAATTCGTTGGCTGAGAAAACATGGGCATATTTCCTTATTAAAAATCGTACCTGTTCTTGGTCCTCCCTAGACAAGGGGGACAGGCCCAAAGCCTCAATCTGGTCCGACACTGAGGGGGAGGCTGACTGAGAAAACACAGTAGCGGTATAGGAGGGCACTTCGGTGACACCCGCTGGTAAGCTAACAATGTGGGCATGTTCTAACCCACCTACAACCGTGCGGGGATAGAGCAGCAAATCAGCGGTGCCCACATTGACAACCGGTACGTGGGCAGTGCCTCGAATCACTTGAATGAGAGCAGGAGATACCAACAAACCCGCCGGTAATCCCGCCTCTTGGGGTTCCAATAACACAGTGGCCCCAGAATACTGGTACGAACAAGTAGCAGCCACTAGCTTCATTGTGCCCCCAGGGATTCTACAAGCCCTCCTACCCCGAACCTTTACTTTACCCCTGGCCCCACCAGACAGCTGTAGGCTACTACTATGGCAGCGTTGGAAAGCCTGTTGGACAGAAACAGGTGCCTCCAACACTGATGGCAACTCGAATAAAGCTAGACCATGAAGTCCAAAGAGCTCTTGGAAACACTTTTGAATCACATTCATTCCCAAAACACTGGGTGCTAAAATATGGGAACTACCTGGTGGATCCTGAACCACCAATACACCACACTGTGGTATCAACTTCCCACAAAACACCACATCCATTTCCAAGTACCTGATGTACGGAATGGCTAAGCTATTGGCTGCCCTAAGCTGCAACCAATGGCAAGAATGAAGACGCTCCTGACCCCAAGGTTTAAAATGCTGCAAAAAAAAACTCTCAGTGACAGTAGTCACCATCGACCCAGTATCTACCAAGCATGGCACCTTGACCCCTCCCAATATTACCTCGACATATGGACAGGAGGCCATTAACTTTGAAACCTTGGTCAAATTTGGAAAATCACTTATTGAGCCAGAGCTTGCCCCACCGGATGTGTGGCTCTGCAAAACGGTGGGCACTAGTTTTCCGAGGCTGAAGTTGGGCGGGCCTGGCCACCAAAGGGAGGGCCTCGCCCCAAAGACTGGGATCGAGAAGAGACCCGAACACCATCACATTCACTAGCAAAATGGCCAGGCTGTTGGCAACACCGGCATATTAACGGCCCATTACGTGACGAACGACCACGCATGTCAGGGCGTTGCAAGTGTACAAGATTTTGGGTAAGCTGTTGGAATTGCTCTTGTTGACGTCGCAGCTGTTCTTGTTGAAGTTTCAACATCTCCTTTATTTCACTCACCTCTGACGGCGGGGGTGTCTGAGGCGGATCATGCGGACTACCCTGTACCCTATACTGGATACCAATAGCCGAGGGAAAAGAGTGGCTGTGACCCCTCATACCACCAGGCAACCCCTCTCGTTCCCACCGCATGGCCTCCCTTCTGACCTCCAGCAAGGTGGCCATAGGCTGCCGCCGCACCATCTGCTTTAGCTCACGCCGTAAAGCACCATCAAGAACGTACTCATTAAACTGATCCCTAAGTAGGGCTTCAGCATTTGGCATACCATCAGGTGCCTGACCCTTTACCTTGGCCATGAGACTCATCAGGGCCAAAGAAAATTCTTGAAGGGTTTCGCCTTCCTGCTGCTTCCTCGAAAAAAATGCCTCCTGGAATACTACATACGAATCAGTACAACCATAAAGTTCTCTTAATATCTCAATTATATGAGCTGGGCCCTCCGATCAATGCTAGGGCGGTACTTTATCTTGTCGCGAGCCTCCCCCTCTAAGTGGTCATAAAGGAAATCGGCTTGATCATTAGCTGCCAAATGCCATACTCTCATACTTGCTTGTGCCTCCTCAAGCCACTCGCTCAACCGTTGGCCCGATTTCCCACTAAATATGGGGCATGTACGTTCTCGCGGAATGAAAACCATCCTCTCTGCTATAGGGACTGCAGCCGCACCATTACTAGCAACATTAACGGCTTGTGGCAAATAAGGTAGTACAGGGATTACATTGGGATCCTGTACAGCTAAAGCCTGTTGTTGGCGAAGCCTTTCATTATCTACTTTAAGCTGGGCCACTAAGTCCCTCAACTCTTGTAGTTCCTCATCCATGACTAACTCAAAATCACCAACCCCAGTACAATACAGGAGAAAAAAAAATCCCAGACACCCTTACCAGACAAGTTACGGGTCCACGTGAGAACAACTGCTGCTTTGCTCAACAAAAATCATCATCCAACTGCCCTCAAACAAGACACAAGTAACATTCATCCACAAAACAAAACAAAACCAAGAAATAGGATACACTTCTTTGTTATATTCCAAAAATGAATAATGATGCAGGTAGTTTTGTAATTAGACTACGCCACCCCAAGATCTAACCCGGGGAACTATAAGTAACCACCAAGACTTCTATGGAACTAGGCAATCAATTCGGGCCATATAGAGACAATACCATATCACAATATATCTAAATTCACAGCAATCCAATGGAAATTTAACAATTCATCATCATCAATAAAACACAATAATAAATAGCACACGAGGGTGTGTGAATCAGTGTACTGATATGGGGTCTCTCACACACACACAAAACCGAGCTCGAGGCTTACTGGTGGGCGTCCAGCGACTCGGGCATGAGTATCCAAACAATCCAGCCCAACACGCGTGCACAACCACACCACCAACACAGCAACCGGTCACACGGTGAAGGTACCCACACTACACACCAACGAGGGCCCACCACCTCGAGCACGCTGTTCCCACCGTCAGCACTCAGCTCCTCAACATATAACAAAAAAAAACAAAAATAAACCAAATTAACTACAGATCATCATTTCACACCATAAATCAAACTAACACCACAAAAACCAAAAACAAAATAACTTTACCAATAATGACAATACTAACAAGGCAAACAAACGACAACAAAGAAAATGAAATAATGATAACCTAACATTGCAAAAACAACAATAATGCAAAAAAGTGAAAATAACTTTACAAAAACAGTAATGCTGATAAATGAAATAAACAAACAAACGAGACAAATGAAATAAACGTTAAGAAACAAAGACACACAACCCACTCAAACGATCACCATTGAATCACATAAACACATTCATCCGTTGATAACTGAATCTGAGGGCAGATACTCAGTCGGCCACACAAGGGGCCTATGATGCAGTGTCTTTGAAAGATGAACTCAGTCCGGTAACTTGGACTCGGCGAACCAAAGTTCGCACATAGGCGAGATGTGCATTAACAGCACGACGGCAAAGCAGCAGCTGCCCCAAGGCAGGCCACAAACACTTCCTTGCTATAGCGCCTATACCCTAAACACACAATAATAATAATTCTATTAAGCTACCACCCAAATAAGGCAACCACATAGCCCAAATGGAGAACACTTACCTGAGCAACAGCAAGCTGACACACCAATCTCGCAGGCAATGCGCAGTGCGCGAGTCAGCAAAAAATAACACGTTATTCCATTCAATCCGATGGAAAATGGGGTAGCCGCAACACAGCAAGGAATTCTGTAAACAATCGGAATCCCACATAAACCACAGGCAACCTAGCAACAGTACAACATTTGCAATAGACTTCTACATACCTGCGACACCACCACAAACTGGCTGAACCCAAACAACACGAGCCTCCAGCGTCACGCACTGCTAGGGGGGTACGTTCGAGCTATAACCTCCTCCTCCTGACATGATTGGCCACCAAGAACACCACGAGCCAATCATAAACCGAAAAAAAAGGATGAAAGCCATTGTACCAAAAGGGGAAGGAGGAACTGAATTCAGTCCATCCTGCCACATATGGAACAAAGAGTTTAAAAACAACCACCAAGTCCAGAGACGCCACACCAACAGGAATGACCTGCTTTGATAGGGAGCAATGAACACCATGAAGCCGGTGCTCCCAATCACGCAATCAGCCGGTCACCTGCAAACAATACACACACACCAAGAAACGGCCAACAGGGGCATCACACTAGCATGTTGCTAGCATGTTTCTATGCTAATCCAGTTAAAACCAGATGATTCAGTAAAAAAAAGGGCTTAAAAACAGCTAAGACCAGTGTGACCTGCTAAAACAGTGGCCAAAACCATTTTTAAAACCATCTTGGGAGACCAGCCAAAGCAGCCAATCAGTTTAGGCTGGGTTTAGCTGTATTTTCAGTAGGGAGTTTTTAAGCTTTGCTATAGCAATAGACAGCTTAAATACACCATAAAACTTATTGTATAAAAGTTTTCACCTCCTCAATAAAAAGTCTATGGAATTTTAGGTGGTTTTGATAGTCTGGTTTATGAAAACCGTAAACCGGATCAGTTAGAAAAGATATAGCAACCCGAGTCAGACCGGTCTGAAGGTTTGGGCCGAGTTTGGTGGTTGTAGCTTTAAAAGTCTAGGAGAAGATACACTTTAAAATTTGGTCCCAGAAGAAGAAGAAGAGGAAGAAGAAGAAGAAGAAGTTTAAATGGGATTTCAGCTTTCTCAAGCCAACTTAATAAATTAATTTTAAAAAGGTAAATGAAACAGTCAAACATAGCTTAGTATGTACCATGTAACGTACATTCACTGAATGAGCTAATATAACCATGAAAGGTACTGAACTGAACCAATCTAAAGTATTATGACAGCACGTATTGTAGGCACCACGGCAGAGTCTGAAAGGCAGCGAATGTGTTTAACAGCCGCGGAATCTTCAAAGGCAACAAGTAAAGTGAACACAAGGGTGCACACATCCCCTTCATGATGCCAAACGAGAGGTATCTAGAAGTCTAAAATAAACAGAACTTATGCGCGTTCAAATGTAACAACCAGGCGATAACTAGCCAGCCATTTAAGTCTTATAGAATTCAAAACATTCAGCGAATGCTAACGTTACATCCTGAGTCACCAACCGAGCCAGCCGCAAGTTACTGCATCAGTCGCTTCAAGTTTAGTCCTCAGCAGAACGTAATGATGCAATGTAGTCCTTGGCTTCAGCGACTGATGCAAGTCTTCTCCTGTTTCCCTCCTTCGTAATGATAGTAAGCCTGGCCAGGAACAGCAGCGTTGGTTTTAGTTCCAGCTTGTAAAGTTCAGACATCACCTCCCTATACTTGGAACGTTGCTCCAGCACCTCCGGAAAGTAATCCTCGAAAATAGCGATAGGAGTGCCGCGATAATAAAGCTTTCCCCTCTACGCTCTGGCTTCGCGAATGATCTTTTCATTCTGCTGAAACTTGTGAAGCCAGACGATAACAAGCCTAGGCCTCTGCCCCGGCCTCGGTTTGTCAGCTAGTGACCGGTGCTCTCTGTCACACTCCAGCGGAGATTCCAGGGGCCGGTTGCACCAGCTAGACGTAAAAAGGCTGGGTGTAAGCCCTACGCTGGACGTTGCAACGTCCAGCTTTACGATAAATATTTACACCTGTTGCACCAACTGAAACTATGATCAGGCGCAACTACGCCAGGCGTAGACAATGCGCGTCCACGCTGACACATTCTCCCGCAGTTATAGATATGGCTGAGATGACATTCACGCTGAAATGTCTCAACTAATTTAGAAAGAATATCATCTTGGCTGGCCTCATCTTGTTTAACTTTAAATACTAAAAAACAAACTCTGTCTGCTTTTCTATTCAAAAACTACCTCTAACACAACTTTTGAACATAAAAATTAATGGGGAACTTATTGAACAAGTATCCGAAGTGAAGTATCTTGGAATAAATATAGATTATCAGTTGAATTTTAAAAGTCATATCAAGAAAATCTGTAAAACTATTAGGGCCAATTTGAGCTGTTTTATGATGATAAGAAATTGTCTGACTCTTGACTGTGCTTTTATTTTTTTAATTCTATGATTCTTTCACATATATCTTATGGCTTAACCGCATGGTCCCAAGCTCATCAGTCATCAGTCAAAACCATACAGTGTCTTTACAACCGAGCCTTGAAAGTTCTAGACAAGAATAGAATAAGGTACCATCACTGCCAAATTCAAAGTAAATATAAGATTTTAAGTTTTGTTAATTTTATTTCTCTGCATCTGGTTAAACTGGTCTTCAAATCCTTAAATGATGCTGCTCCACTACCGCTTTGCAAAATAATAACAAGACAGCAAAGTACTAGATCCACCAGATTTGCTTCTAAAGTCAATTGTAACATCCCTTTTCGTAGAACATCATTTGCCCAGGTTGCTGTTTCAGTGAAAGGGGCAAAATTATGGAATGCTCTGCCAGATCATCTGAAATGTATCCCGACATTAGCCACCTTAAAAAAAAAAAATCAAATTGTGGTTAATTCAGGAACAATGCTGTTCTCATATTTAGTCCTTTGACTTCGCCCTTTCTGTATACTTTTAGTCCTTCTTTATTATTTTCCATTGTATTACATTTTTATCCTTTTTTCTTCCTGGTCTTTTATTAATGTTGATGTTAAAGGGGGGGTGAAATGCTCATTCTCACTCAATCTCCTGTTAATCTTGAGTACCTATAGAGTAGTACTGCATCCTTCATATCTCCAAAAAGTCTTTAGTTTTATTATATTTATAAGAGAAAGATAGTCTGTACCGATTTTTTTCGGAAAAACACGAGCGGCTGGAGGCGTGACGTGTGGGCGGAGCTAAAGAATCACATGCGCTTTTACAACATTTGTGTGTGTTTACTCTTGGTTTATGAGGACATGAATTGATTTATGGATTATTGTATGTGACTTATTAGTACACACGTGGAACCGTTTTGCACATCAGACTAATATTTTCATAGAAAAACTATGGAATAGTAGCGCATTTCAATGAAGAAGCGCGCTTTGTGATTTATTATTAAATAATTCATTTATTTTTCATTGACCTTTTTTCACACGCATTGTGTATTGTTGTTTGGAGTGGTTTAACAATAAACAAACAGAAACCTACAGTGGCCAGCTAAACAAATGTATTTAAATATACACACACCATACATCGCATGTTGTTTACTTGATGTGCTTACGCGCCGATAGCTAAGTTAACAACACAGAGATATTTGAAGCAGTTTTACTCACCGCCTGTGGTTCCAACACACGATCGTGACCCTTTTTCGTTGGGACTGCATCATCCTTAAATAAACGCTTTGCAAATCCGGTGTCAAACTGGGACTTGTTTGTAAAACAAGCATCTTCGAAATGCAGGGAACAAACACAAACACTTGCACAACTATGTTGATGCTCTGTAAAAATAAACTCCATCCACTGGTCCCTTAATGCTGTTTTTACTTTGGTAATCTGTGCAGGGTTGTCTTGCCCTGGCAACCAAAAACACACTCCTTTGGTGTCATTTCGCTCTCTCGCTCTGGTGAGTGAATGTATCTGCTCTGGTCTACGGGCGCGCGCGCGCTCTTCCGGGAGAAGTGCCCTTAGGACCCATATAAGGAAATTCCGCACCATCTAACGTCACACAGACCCATACTCGAAAAAAACTTTCCGAAACTTGTGACAAACCGGAAGGAGTATTTTTGTTCCAAAAATACTCCTTCAAACGTACAACTTAATTTTTGAAACTTTGTCCATGTTTAGCATGGGAATCCAACTCTTTAACAGTGTAAAAAACTCAGTATGCATGAAATAGCATTTCACCCCCCCTTTAATGTTAAAGTGTATATATATATATATTTTTTTTTTAATCAAAAAAGCCCTACTAAGGACAAGTGTTGTAATTTAGCTTTAGCTAAAAACATTATAATACATGCATCAGATGACTGTCAAAGTTTATCTATGTTATTTGTATCTGTCCCTATCTAAATAAACTTAATAATAATAATAATGGCTACAACTACTAATATAGAACTGAATTGCTCAAGACATAACTTGTGAAGCCACCGCGCCATGATTATATTGAGTAAACATTTCCTAACAAGTCCGCGTTTTTATATCTGAAGTCTCCCTGCACATTCCATGGCAGATTTCATGAAGGTTAAGTAAAATATAATAAATGTAATACAATGCTTCTCTCTAGAGTTATTTTTTATAGCTTAGGCTACAATCAAGTTTATTTGCAATTAATGTCTTTCCTGAGGTAAATGTGACTTTACGTGACGTTGTGTTTTACTGGAGTCTTTCTGTGGCTGAAAAAAACACGTTTATAGTTTGTATTTTGTGAAAATATTTGAAAGAAAAATCTGATTGCTGGGCTTTTATCTCTGATTAAAAGTAACAAAGCACAAAGCTTATTGCGACTATTGGATGGCAGGCACGCTACAAATAATGAATGGAATTAAAGAAGTGAAATATTTCCAAGAATTTACACTGTCCTTCCAAGCAGATGTTAAACGGTTCAGTTTCTTTTAATAATCCCAGTTCATATGTAATATTTTACTGCATAATTATTACATGCTGTACAGAAATATATTTTGTATTCAATTACTGTCAACAGTGTGGTATGGGCTATATTCTACACCGAGCTTCGCGATTGGTATCGCTTATCCCGCCTGAAAAGACCATAAACATTACAGTTCACGTCTGCAGTAAGAATGAACTAACAGACATGAATCCTAACAACGAATAATGTCCGAGCAAATCATGAGTCTTCACTTTACACCTACCTCTGACTAGGCGTAAGATTTAGTCCCAGCCGTAGCACTACGCCGAGATGGTGCAACGGGTATAAATTCTATGCACGACTTAAAGTGCATTTTACGTCTGGCCTAGTCTTACGACCGGGTGTACGTCCAGCTGGTGCAACCGGCCCCTGGACTCCATCCCTAGGACTCACACTTCTGCGAGTAGCTCAGAGAAGAAGACAGACGGCTGAGGTCCTTCTGTGGATTCAGGTAACCCAATAATTCTTAAATTATTATAGTAGTTTCTAAGGCGTACATGCGCTCATGCTGCGAATTTGCGTGGGTCTCGAGCGAAGCTATCTTCAAGCCATGTTCTGTCACAGTGGCTCGAATTTGATCCAGCTTTACCTCAAGTGTCGAAACAGTGGCTTTAAAATTTGCAGAGAGAGCAGCCCGATGATCCTCCAGAAGGTTAGCGATAGCTGCCATGCTAAAATCTTTGCCGTCATCTCTGCACGCATCAACTTTCTGTTCTTTTTAGCCTTGTTTTGCTGATTTAGCTGCCATAATTCGATACTGATATGTGCTCTCCAAAAATTTTGTCCAATTGCAGTGAAAGAGAAATAAGTTGTGGGGTTTTAAGGAAGATATAGAATAAAAAGTTGCGGGAGCGAGACTCAACATCTGTCTACACCATCTTACCAAACCGGAAGTCTCAGTTTTAGTTATTTTAGTACAAGAAGTTAAATTAAACCGAACTTAGAAATGTTGCCTTGTCAACCAGATAAAATAATACCTGTAGTTTAATTTGATTAGTTTTAATATCTCTGTTTCCAACAAGAGCTTTTTTTAATCAGGTAAAACACTGAAGGTGTTGCATATTTTACCTGAAAATCACTCCTGGTTTCCAGGTTCAAACATGTTTTTTTTACCATCATCATCATTTTGAGGAAGAACAGCACACATTCATATTCTGTCCTGAAGAATGAGTCTGTCCCAGATCTGATTATTCATCGCTGAGGGACACTGGGACATTCATGACTATCAGCTGCATAAAATCATGAAGAATAATATGTAAATTAATAGGGAAATAATTTGAATGTCACACAAACACATGAGATGCTGGATATAAACAGAGACGAGGAATATGAAAATAATATCAATATTCATTAAACAATTACTATACCAAAAATATATTTGTGCTCTTTCAGACCTCAGCAGACTGTCTTTCAGGTCTCATTGAAGTCTCGACTTTATCTCAGATGTTTCCTCGGAGAAGTAAAAATGGACATTGCATAGACATCAGTTGTTTTTATTAAGAGATAGTTATAAAGACTGTAACCTAATCTAGACTCTAACCCAAACAGAAATGTTTTCTATTTTCAACTGTTTTATGAAGATCTCACCAAAACAAGATTTTGTCCTGTTTAACTCACTTATGGGTACAAATTTTTCCCCAAAATAAGTTTAAGTCAAGACAGCACAGGTGAATAGAGTAAAACATTTAACTAATAAATATCAGCATACTTCTCCAGTTGATTGATTACATTAAGAATTGAAGATCTGTATTACAAGTTTTCTGAAATCAAATGTTTAAATATGAAATTGAAGAACTGTCAAAATAAATATGCACTAATTTGCATACATTTCCAGAGCAGAAATCTGAATCCAGATTCATAATTATTGCTTGATTTTGTTGTTGATTTATCTTTTTATCGCTCCATAAATCAGAAAATTCTGCCAACAGACAGAAAACAAACACACTTTCACCATGTGTCTAGGAGTAAAATGTTGTATAAATCAGAGTAAACGAAATATGAACAAACCCCTCTATAAAAACCTTCAGAATAAAGAGAGGAATGAAACTCTAAGTTTTGGTGTGTGTGTAAGAGCTTCTGAAGTGGAGAAAAAACTTTTAAAGATATGTACTGGAAGTGAAATCTACAGACGCAAATAGATAAAGTGCAATAAATACAATACTTAAAAGTGTATTTTAGATATTCAGGCAAGAAAGGAGGAAATAAACCTGAAAAAAAAAGAGAGATATAAACCACAGAAGGGAGTTTTTCTGTCCAGGAAATTCAAAGCTGGGAGGAGCAGAAAGAGAGAAGTTCACTGATATCAGTCTGTCACACAAACACACAATCACTCCTGAAGCACAACAACTACAGGTAAGGAACTGTACACTGTAAAAACTGATCATAATTTAAAAAACAGAAGACCTAAAATCTTGTGGTGAAAACCTGTTAAACTGGTTAATGGTACGTTCCCTTAATATACAGTGAAAACTGTTATAAATCTAACAGGACATTTCATGTCATTTTACAGTACTTTTCTTTTAGCTATATCACTTTATCTGTGTTTAAGTTGGTTGTCGGTGTATTATAAAGGTAAAAACAGAACTTAGTACTTCAGCAGGTTGGTATATTAACATTATATCAGTAATTTAAATATTTACTTTGCATGTAAATGTTAACTTCATGTGTGTATTTATAACTGATGTAGAGTCTAATAAGCAATGATAAAGTAGAAATGACATGATCTGATGTTCTGGATCTGGTCAGATGTTCAGCGTCTGCATTATTTCTTGAGACTGATTTCTGTTTGTCCCTCAGAAATGGAGAGAATCACATGTATGTCTCTTCTGCTCACAGGTGAGTGAGTGCTTGACCAGTTCTAGTGTTGATAGTTAGTGTTAGTGCTGTGCTGAAAGTGTTCACGTGTGTTTGAATGATTGTGTAATCGTGTGTGTTGTTGAGGAGATTCAGCTGCTACTTTATTAAGTGATCTTAGTAAAATACTAAGATACTCCACTACTGTTCTAGCACTTCTTGTCTTGAATGTGAATGTGTCTCTCCTCAGCTGTGGTCAGTTCTTCTGCAGGAGCTCCGCGTCAGTATCACTTTGTGAATCAGAACCTGAGCTGGACTGAAGCTCAGAGATACTGCAGAGAGCATCACACAGATCTGGTCACTATCAGTGACATACAAGAACAGATTGACATTGAACAGGCCATAAATAGTAGCTCTGACCGTGTCTGGATTGGGCTGAAGAACACAAAAGTTGGTTTCTGGAGTGACCCTGCCTTCTACACAGAACATGAGTCTCAGTATAGGAACTGGGAATCAACACAACCAGGAGGAGATGGAGACTGTGTTTACATGGACTGTGGGAATGGACAGAATTGTGAGAATGAACACAAAGGACAATGGCATGATGTAGACTGTAGTACAGAAATGTATTTCATCTGCTATAATGGTAAGTTCAGCTGTAAGTGATCACAACACTCAGAAATGAGCTAAAAACACAGTTTTCATATCTAATAATAATACGTTCTTTTTGTTTTCGGTAAATGAGAGCAGAAAGAACAACTGTATTTTTCTTTTTTAATATAATTCCACTAGGAATATGATTCACTCTAAATAAATTTCAGACAAATGTCTTTCTGTTTTAAAGCCAGCAGTAAAGGATTCGTCTCTGGACAGGAGAAAAAGAACTGGACTGAAGCTCAGAAATACTGCAGACAGTATCACACAGATCTGGCCAGCGTGAGGAATCAGAGTGAGAATCAACAGATTCAGCAGATCACAACAGTTAAACAAGTCTGGATCGGTCTGCACAGACTCTGGGTTTGGTCAGATAACAGCACCTCCACATTCACACACTGGAAACCTAATAATGTTTACACTCGTCAGAACTGCACATTGATTGTTATCAGCGATGAAGGACAATGGACAGACGAGGACTGTTCAAATCAGCGTCCCTTTGTGTGTTATGATGGTGAGTAGATCAATCCTCTGAGCTGCTGTATGTCTACACGTCAAACTATTGTACTGTAATGTCATATGTTGCAATGAAACTTGTAGCAAAATTTGGTAGTTTATGTTGTTTCACCGTTGGCATCATCTGAGGTCCTTTGAGGGGTTGGCATCATCTCTTCTCAGGTGTTTGGTCATCTCAGGTCTTTGTAAGGGCTGGATCCAGACTGAAGCTTGTGTAAATCCTGGTTTGGGCTGATGATTGTGTGATTTTTTGTTGTGTAAAATATCACTGGCTCTTGTCTTTCAAAGTTTGTACAATGTTTTCTATCCTGATTTTCTTGCTTATCTGTTTGTTTCCAGATAAGCTGGTTCTGATCCGAGAGAATAAGACGTGGACTGAAGCTCTGAGACACTGCAGAAACATGGACATGGACCTGGTGTCGGTGGATTCGGAGCAGATGCAGCGGCGGGTGATGAATGTGACCTCGAGTGCCTCCTCTGCTCACGTGTGGCTGGGTCTGCGTCACTCCTGCACAGTGGGGATCTGGTTCTGGGTCAACGGTCAGACCGTGTGCTACGATCAGTGGGCTTCTGATTACGACATCGATCTGGACAAATGTGATGAGACGGTGAGATCCGGAGCCATCCAGACCCGTGATAATCACTGGATCAGCCGTCCTGAAACTGAAGAAATCAACTTCATCTGCATCAAGTGAGTGCTGGAGAGTCACTGAGTACATGTGATCCAGATTATTAATATGAAGCACTTGTGATTAGATTATATAATATTTTAAAATGCCCATAATCAGATGCCTGGTACTTATTGATCTTATTGATTACATATTCACACAATGGCATTAAATTATTCATGTGATCATAAAAAGTACTCAGAATACATTACTAATAATCTGTAATCTAATAGATTGTTACTAAAAGTTTTCATCATGTAATTTGTAATCCTTAATGGACTAAAATGATTTAAGTAACTACCCACTGTGTGTGAGTCAAATAACAGATTCAGTCAAGCCGTTTGGACTCAAATGATTTAATTCAGTTCTATTCAATTCATTTCAATTCAATTCAATTCAATTCCAGTTTATATGCTTTTTCACAATACATATTATTTCAAACCAGCTTCACAGGAAATGTATATTTCATTGTTAGAATCAGGAAGTTTTGTGTAATTGGACTCAAATGATCTCCATTTAAAGTCTTTTCATGTCTATTTGAACTTCTATCATGTTTTCTCTTAAGTTCAGTTATATGATTCAGTTTCATGACTCATGAGGTGATGGATACAAATATTTACTGTGTTTTCTGTCTTTTGGCATTATTATTGTTTTTGTTTGTTTGTTTAGCACATATTATTTAGTACTTACGACTTACATTTACTTTTGTTGAATCAATATGTTATGTAAACTCAAAATATGATGCAAAATACTTAAGATAGAATTACATGTGAGATCATATTTTACTGCTTTTGCATTTCTCTCTTTACTTGGAAAGAATACAAGAGCATTAAAATATTATTTTTCTTCCCATCTCATATATTTTCCATCACCATTTGCATTTAGGGACTTTCCTAATCCATCTTTTTAATAAACGTGACATTGTGGACTATGAGTATTTTGAGTGTGATGTTCCTCATTTGTAAGTTGCTTTGTATAAAATCATCTACAAAGAATGCATGTAAACATAAATGGATAAAAGTAACATTAAAACAGTGCTTACTGATACTCCAGTATTGCGGCAAATTATACAATAATGCAAAAAAACAAACAAACCTAGAAACACTTACAAAATAATGAAAAATTACATGTTTAACATGACATTTGTGCATATAATTATCCAAATAACCATCTGTATGTAAATGTATTTCTGAATGTCAGTGATTTTCGTCTTTGCTGGATTTCTGTCAGTTCATGTTTCATTCTATTCTCTTTTCCTGAGAAAATAAAGCTTGGCATCAAACCTCATTTGACACTGATGCCATCTTGTGTGAATCTGATCTCTTAGCATTAATTCTGAATGTACCTGAGGAAGATCAGCGAATCAGACTGGATTTGGTGTGGTTTTGGACAACCGGATGTAGTCTGGAGGGGTCTTAAACTCTAATGAGTTCACATTACTTACATTAAATATTAAAAAATTAAACATACAACGAACTAAATTAAACTAATCTAAATAAACT
The DNA here is from genome assembly GCF_018340385.1 of Cyprinus carpio. Taxonomy (NCBI): domain Eukaryota; kingdom Metazoa; phylum Chordata; class Actinopteri; order Cypriniformes; family Cyprinidae; genus Cyprinus; species Cyprinus carpio. The sequence goes on along the minus strand of NW_024879162.1, from coordinate 272,371 downwards.
AACCTCTCAGCATCATTTCGGATTGTTTCCAAATGGATTTGAAAAGTTCTCAGATGTAAATGTGAGAAAGATCACGATTTTTACTAATTTTACATACTCTCCCTGTGCAGAAATTATATTTTGCATAAAGAACACAGTTAATTTTTACGTTTTCATTAAATTTAAGCACATTTAGTACTTAAATTCTTAATATTGTTGTCCTCCAAAAAATTGTAGCGTACAATTGTAAATATAAATTATGGCAATTAAAAAAAAATTAGGATTTACTTTAAAACATTTAGTCAGAACCTGCTAATAAATTTCACAAATGATTAATTAATAACACTGTTATTAGCAAATAACACTGAATTTCATGTGACTTTTTGAAAAATAGTATTTTCTTTTAAATACGCATTTTAATCATCTTTAAAAACATAATTTTTTACAGTGTAGCATTTCTTTACAGTGGAAACTATTATCATATTATTATTCATAAATATCTATTCTTTCCCACTCACAGAAAAGGGAATTTAATTTTAATAATCTTATTGGAACTAAAAATTCCAATTTATTAGAAAAATTTCTATTTATAAAATAGATATATATTTTCCTTATCTACAAAATCTATCTACATTTTAGCATCTATAATACAATGTTTTTATCTATGATAAATCAGTAATAATTTTTTTTTCTTTTTCCTGATCCAAATGTGTCCAGCTTTGAAAACACATCTGAAAGACTCATTATCCAAATAAGCGCTTCAGATGCACATGATGTTCCTGTCTAATAAAGGAAGGTCACAGCACATTTTTACAGTTTCCTGTGGTTTTTCATTACATCATCATCAGCACAACGAGCTTTTTATATAACACAGTTTTTATAACGGTATACGGTATTATCATGGTATTGAAATTTAATTTAAAAAAAGTGGTCATAATACAGTATAACAGGTTAAATAACTTTTTTTCTTATAACAAAAATAACTGAACATTTAAATACAATAAAGCAATACAGAAAAATATATAAAGTTAAAAGTTTTACACATTAAAGTGCAAAAGAACTATAAAGACCAATAGGTATCACTTTACAATAAGACATCATTAGTTAACCTTAGTTAATGCATTAACATTCAAGGCAAAGGCAAGGCAAGTTTATTTATATACCACATTTCATACACAATGGTAATTCAAAGTGCTTTACATAAAAGAAAGTAAAAAAAATCATGAAGAAAAATAACCTCAAAAATAAAACAAGCGATTTAAGAACTTTGAAAATGATTTAAAAATGGACTTAAAAAGAATTTAAGACAGTTTAAAAATAGAAAATGATTTTACATAAAATAGAGTGCAATACATAAAATATAGTTTAATTAGTTCGGACATCGCATAGTGCTCATTCAATACAAGCACAGCTAAACAATGAGCAATAGCTACATTTGCTATAGAAGTTATTAATCTTTGTTAAAAAATACAAGTCTTAGTTCATGTTAGCTCATTAAATAACACAGCTGCAACTTTAAATTTTAACAGTGTTATTAAATATTGGAATACCTAAGATTAATGAATGTTCAGAAGAATTTTTCATTGGCAGTTTGTTAACTAATGAAGCCCTAATGTAAAGTGTGAATGAACAATAAAGAATCAGAAAACTTTCAAACCTTATCTAGGGCATGTAGTAGTCCAGATTAAAAAAAAAAAAAAAAAAAAAAAAAAAAAAAACGTTTGAAAATAAATAGCATATTAAGTCTAAATATTTAGGTATTTGGCGCTGTGATGGAGACCATAGCAAATCCACAAATCTGAATGGCTATTTAAAATGATTTAAATATGGTTTAGAAAGTAGCAGGTGCTTTATTTATGGGGCTTCCAGGGTAAGGGCTGCATTTTAGCGCCATCTGCTGTCAGAGAGTGAATGTGCTATCATTCAACGTCTCTCACGTGTTCCCCATGTGCTTCTCGTGCGTGCTTGTTTACATCAGAGCGCACAAGCTCTTTCAAGCAGCATACAATGTTGTTGTGCATTTTGACCAGTTGATGGGAATAGTATTCTTTAAATGCATTCCAAATTCTGAATAATTTGTAATATATTATTGTTCACGATATTTAGAAGTGCCCACGATAACAATATCGTGCATAGTCATTACCGTGATATATCGCATTACCGAATACCACCATGTGACCATAAAAAGTACTCAAAAGACATTACTAATAATCTGTAATCTAATAGATTGTTACTAAATAAAGTTTTCGTCACGTAATTTGGAATCCTTAATGGACTAAAATTAAGTAATTTCCCACTGTGTGTGAGTCAAATAACAGATTCAGTCGAGCCGTTTGGACTCAAATGATTCAATTTGATTCAGTTCGATTCAATTCATTTCAATTCAATTCAATTCAATTCAATTCAATTCCAGTTTATTTGCTTTTTCAAAATACATATTATTTCAAAGCAGCTTCACAGAAAATGTATATTTCATTGTTAGAATCAGGAAGTTTTGTGTAATTGGACTCAAGTGATCTCCATTTAAAGTCTTTTATTTTATTTTTTGTTTGTTTGTTTTTTCATTATTAGAATCAGGAAGTTTTGTGTAATTGGACTCAAGTGATCTCCATTTAAAGTCACATTTACTTACATTTACTTTTATTGAATCAATATATTATGTTGATGTTCCTCATTTGTAAGTTGCTTAGTATAAAATCATCTACAAAGAATGCATGTAAACATAAATGGATAAAAGTAACATTAAAACAGTGCTTATTGATACTCCAATATTGCGGCAAATTACAGTATCTACAAATATATACAATAATGCAAAAAAAACAAACAAACCTAGAAACACTTACAAAATAATGAAAAATTACATGTTTAACATGACATTTGTGCATATAATTATCCAAATAACCATCTGTATGTAAATGTATTTCTGAATTTCAGTGATGTTTCGTCTTTGCTGGATTTCTGTCAGTTCATGTTTCATTCTATTTCTCTTTTCCTGAGAAAATAAAGCTTGGCATCAAACCTCATTTGACACTGATGTCATCTTGTGTGAATCTGATCTCTTAGCATTAATTCTGAATGTACCTGAGGAAGATCAGCGAATCAGACTGGATTTGGTGCGGTTTTGGACAACCGGATGTAGTCTGGAGGGGTCTTAAACTCTAATGAGTTCACATTACTTACATTAAATATTAAAAAATTAAACATACAACAAACTAAATTAAACTAATCTAAATAAACTAACCTCTCAGCATCATTTCGGATTGTTTCCAAATGGATTTGAAAAGTTATCAGATGTAAATGTGAGAAAGATCACGATTTTTACTAATTTTACATACTCTCCCTGTGCAGAAATTATATTTTGCATAAAGAACACAGTTAACTTTTGGCACTGTGGCATTGTTTTCATTAAATGTAAGCACATTTAGTACTTAAATTGCAAAAAATTTTTAGCGTACAATTGTAAATATAAATTATGGTAATTAAAAAAAATTAGGATTTACTTTAAAACATTTAGTCAGACCCTGCTAATAAATTTCACAAATTATTAATTAATAACACTGTTATTAGCAAATAACACTGAATTTCATGTGACTTTTTGAAAAATAGTATTTTCTTTTAAATACGCATTTTAATCATCTTTAAAAACATAATTTTTTACAGTGTAGCATTTCTTTACAGTGGAAACTATTATCATATTATTATTCATAAATATCTATTCTTTCCCACTCACAGAAAAGGGAATTTAATTTTAATAATCTTAATGGAACTAAAACTTCCAATTTATTAGAAAAATGTCTATTTATAAAATAGATCTATATTTTCCTTATCTACAAAATCTATCTACATTTTAGCATCTATAATAAAATGTTTTATCTGTGATAAAATCAGTAAAATTATCTATAATAAAATATGTATTTTCTTTTTCCTGATCCAAATGTGTCCAGCTTTGAAAACACATCTGAAAGACTCATTATTCAAATCAGCGCTTCAGCTGCACATGACGTTCCTGTCTAATAAAGGAAGGTCACAGCACATTTTTACAGTTTCCTGTGGTTTTTCATTACATCATCATCAGCACAACGAGGTGCGATCTAGAGGAAGACTGCCCACACGTCCTGAAGATCTCACTTTCAATTAAATCTGCCCACAGAAGTGCTGTGATTGTCTCACAGGGGAAATTAAAACATCTATATTAAACATCTGTATAATAAAAATTAATATCAGCGTCCGGCAACGAGCTCAGATTACAAAAGAGCTATGTTCCAGTCCGTCTGCCTGTGGTCGGACACAAATAGATGTTTATAGGGGCTCCGTTACGTTCATTAAACACGCAGCGTCTGTCTGCCGGCCCCCGCATGTCGGGAAGCTGGTTTAAATGCCGTCTGTGAGATCGAGAAGATCCAGACGACCTTCAGCTCGTGATCTCCTGCTGTCCTCCGTGTTTCACTACCCGAGCGCTTCGGGTCGATCACAGGTAAGAACCAATCACCTGCTCGTAATCAGAGTGTCTGCAGGCTTTATCAAGATCATTTTAAGACTTTTAAGACTTTTTTAGATCACGTTGAGAAAGTTTAAGACATGAATTAAATACAAATGTCTTGTTTTCCAGTACAAATGTCTACAGATTCTTAAATCAAGAGAAGCAAAATGACTGACGATATGAAGTCTCAGTTTCTGAGAAATTGATCAAAAAAAGTGAGTTTATGGATTAAACAAGAACAATATCCAAAAATCAACTCAACGGGTTTTCATTCTCCATTGGCAGATATTTTTCTTGTTTTAAGCATAAACAAGACTTCATATCTTAATTTTGCATCTCAAGTAAATGTACGTATCTTGATTAAACGATGTTTGCTCTGGAAAACAAAAACTCTGAGGAAGATCATTTTTTTGAAGTGCATGCAACATTTAATGCCACGACTTTATGAATTTAAGACCGTCTGCTCTGATTTATGACCTTTTTTTTAGGCCTTAATTTGTGAAAGGTTGAGTTAAGACTTTAAGACCCGCAGAAACCCTGAAGATTCCTCATTAATTGCTCAAGGATGAAGATTGCTTTGCTGGTTTTGGTTCTTCTGGCGTTCGGACACTCGCTGCCTGTAAGTGTGTGTTTTACTTTCTTCCAGAAAACGATCTGTTAAATGAAGTGCAGTTTAAAGTCTAATATCAGAAATACTCCAAGCTCACAAACATGAATCTCACTGAATCGAATATGAAATGTTGAAGTAGAAGAACTGAAGTAGTACGTACCTGGGTCTCTTTTGTTATAGTATTAATATTTGAGGGGAAAATCAGGACATGATGCTAAATCAACATCACTGTTTTTGTCATGATACAAATAGATGCAGCGGAGGAGAGTAACAAGATCAGAGAGTTCAGAAGACAACGGGGTATGAAACACACACACACACACACACACACACACACACACACACACACACACACACACACACACAGAGAGAGAGATATAAATACACACACACAGAGATATAAATACATACACTCACACATACACACACACTCACATATAAATGCACACATACATAAAAACATGCACACACACATTCATCACACACACACTCACACAGACACACACACTCACACACACACACACACACACACACACACACACACACTCACTCACACACACACACACACACACACACACACACACACACACACACACACACACACACACACACACACACACACACAAAAACATGCACACTCAAACACACACACACACACAAACACTCACACACACAAACATAAACACACACAAACATAAACACTCACACACTCACAGAGACACACTCACTCACACACACACACACACACACACACACACTCACACAAAAACATGCACACTCACACTCTCTCTCACACACACACACACACACACACAAATAAAAACATAAACACTCACACCCACCCACCCCACACACACTCTCTCACACACTAATTTGACTATTGTACAGGGAACTCACTGTTTCCATACTAAGATATTTGATATGACTGAAACGTACCTGTAACACAAACCCGTCGACATTATTAGATTTTAGGTTTATTAGGTTTCCCTTCGTTAGCCTCTCTGTCAGAAACAAAACCAGCTCAAATCTGATGAGTTTCTGATGCTTTTCAGAACGACTGCGAGAAGAAAGCAGAGGAGGAAGAGGAAGAAGGAAATGGAGATGAGGAAGAAGGAAATGAAGATGAGGATGAGGAAGGAGATGACGAAGATGAGGATGATGAGGAAGGAGGAGATGAAGAGGGTGATGGAGAGCAAAAGGAAGGAGGAGATGAGGAGGATGAAGACGGCAGTGAGGAAGGAGGAAGTGATGAGAGTGCTGGAGCTGATGAAGAGAGTGAAGACGAGCAGAATAACGAGGAGAGCAACGGAGAGGAAGAACAACCCTCAGAGAAGATATCATTAGATAATGAATCAGATCAGAACACAGAATCAAGTGAGGAGTAGAATAATGAGGAGGGGAGCGGAGGGGAGGAAGAACTGTGAGAAGTTATATTAAAGTGTCTTAAAGTTGAAGTTTGACAAACTTCCTTGTACACTACCAGTCAGAAGCTGTTCGATTTTTAATGTGTTTTAAAGTAGTCTCTTCTGCTCATCATTTTGAGTATTTATTGACATGCCCAGAATACATTTTCGCAAATAGACGTAAAATTGCTCACCGAATATTTTTAGTCGGGAAATTTAGAAATAAACTGTTAATTCTATTTGAATATGTCTTTAAACTGTAAGCTTTTCTTAAACGCATGTGCAGCTGTAATGTCAGCATCCCATACTGTCCAGTCTTCAGGTCACATGACTAATTCAGAAATCATTTAATAGTGATGATTGATTTGATACAACAAACATTTCTGATTATTATTATTAATAATAATAACAACATTTAAAACAGTTGAATAAACTTTTTCAGGATTCTTTGATGAATAGACAGATCAAAAAATTAGTATTTACCTGAAATAAAAAGCTTTTGTAACATTATACAAAAGGGGGGAGGGGGAGAAACTATAGAAATTAACACTTTCATTTAGCAAGTGAATTGATCAAATTGATGATGATAAATGGAACATTTGCTTTAATAATGTTAAAAAAATATTTCTATTTCTGGTAAAATGCTGTTTTTTTTTTTTTTTTTTTACTTTACATTCATCAAAGATGTCTCTGCAAACCTGCATTTTATTCTTAAAATTATCCTCAGCTGGTTTTAAATATTAATAAAAAATACTTTGGTATAATGCAAAAAGGTTAATATAATTTCTGAAGATCATGTGACAGGTAAATAACTAGAAGAATAATAGCGTGCAATAAACTACAGTATTTGCGCTACAAAACTTTATGAATATAATGTTAATGGTGTGTAATTAGATGAATTATTTGGTGTAATAAACTAGTGTGTTTGCGATTGTGAATTTAAATTATATTAAAAAATAAATACTAGAGCTATTTTGACCGCGTGTGCAGATAGTTTTGTTTTTGATATTGTTTCAATTGATTTTGATTTTAATGTTTAAGAATGAATCTGAATTGACACAAAAGTAACACATTTTTATTGAAGTGCACCATACAGCACGTGCGTACATTCATAAGAATCTAATCGATATCTGATCAATACAGATGATCAGCTAACTAATCAGAAAACTGAGGTCACGGGACAGCACAGAGTCGATTGATAGCAGATGCTGCTTCTTGATTGGACGACAGTACGACTGTCATAATTATGAGAGTCACTGCTCTCGATAATTACTGCTCACATTCATAAGAGTCTCATTATCACTTGGTAACAAAAAAAGAATCTCTTCTCAATCATAACTGTTAATTAACAATTAATTTACGAGGAGATGATGTTCAGTGGTCTCTGGAACATCACTAGAAACGTGTTGAGCAGACTCGAGTTGATAAATAGACGCCGAAGGCCGTGTCTGGAGCTCTAGAGCGGGTTGTCGATGTTCCAGACGTCTCCGCTGAGCGCGTTCGCGGCGCCCTGCAGCGTCCAGGTGAAGAGCGCCAGCTGCCGGCGGAAACGCGCCTCGTTGAACAGGTGCGGCGCGGAGCGCAGGAGCGACACGTGATCGGCCAGAGCGCTCAGAGTGTGATCGCCGCGGCCGTTAAACACGTGACGGAACGGCGTCTCCACCACCGACACGTACTGCGACAGGAAGTAGTACTCCACCTGCGCCAAACAAACACACGCAGGTTTACTCTCGCTCATGTCCATCCAAACCCGTGTTACCTTCTTCCATCAGTGGAACACAGAATATATTTTGTAAGATGTCCAGACTTTCTGATCTCTCAGTTCAGATTTTTCTATTATTTCATGAGTTTATGATATATTATTTTTTGTTTTTTTTGCAGTATTTATTTTATCTTGGTTTATAAGCTTGCAATTTTGAGAACAAAAGTCTTACTCTCCAGCTGAGCTGAGTTTTTCTCGCGCAATTGCAATGAAACTGCCTGACTCAAACAGCACCTTAAAAGTCCCGCGATTTTTAAAATCACAGATGCAAAAATCAAAAAAAATAAATTTTTGCGATCTTTTTACTCACAGTTCAGATTTTTTCCTTTTTTTTTTTATACAAGTTTGAAAACTTTATCGCAATCTCCTAATTCTGAGTTTTGCTTTCCTCTTGGAGATATCTCCAACCTCAAACAGTTTCATCACTTCCTCATAATTCTGAGGAATGAAAATCACAATTAACGTCGCAATTTTTAAAATGCATGAAACAAAAAAAAAGAAAAAAGTTATTACGACTTTTTATCTCACAGTTCAGATTTTTTTTCTGAAATGTTAACTATTGCATTTTATAACTCTAGATATAAATATACAATAATATATACAATAATTATATACAAATATAAAAACAAAAGCTTACTCGCAATTGCAATTCTGAGGAGACACAATAAAAAATAAAACTTATTTTTTTATCTTTATACAGTATCTCCCAATTCTGAGTTTCTTCCTCGCAATTCTTAGGAATAAAAATCAGAATTTAAAGATGCTGCACAATTAAAGTCACAATTTTTAAAATGCATGAAAAAAAAAGTAATTACGACTTTTTATCTCACAGTTCAATTTTTTTTCTGAAATGTTAACTAACTATTGCGAGTTTATAACTCTATAAAATTTATTTATTTTATTTTATTATTTATATTTATGCATTTAGCAGACGCTTTTACTTTCAACAAAGTGACTTTGCATTCAGGCTATCAATTTTTACCTATCATAATGTTGTTCTCAGCTAAGGGTTGGGATCGAACCTCCAACGTTGCGCTTGTTAATGTCACATTCACACGTGTTTTTGCTCTACCACTTGAGCTACAGTTCCAATGAATATGTGCGCTGAGGCACCAGGAGCAGATATAAATATACAATTTTGAGAACAACTTTTTTTTTTTATCTTTATATCTCCCAATTCTGAGTTTCTTCCTCGCAATTAATAAGGATTAAGAATTAGAATTTTATGATTATTTAAAGTTAAAGTTTTGAAAATGTATGAAACAAAAAATAAAAAGTATTTGCAACTTTTTATCTCAGATTTTTCCTGAGATGTTAACTCACTATTGTTTATAACTCGAGATATACGATTTTGAGAAGTCTTGTTGTGAGTTTATGACTAAGATATACATTTGCAATTCTGAGAAAACACAGTAAAAAATTATCAATTTCTTGTTTTTCCTTGCAATTCTGAGGGTGATGGGTGTGAATTTGTTGGGAATCAGAGTATTAATTGCACAGTTGTGGTTTGTAATCAGGTTTAATTTTTGAAATTTTGACTTATCTCACAATTCTGACTTGTTCCTCACAATTTGGAGTTTTTTTTTTTCAGAATGTTAACTCGAGTTTATAACTCTAAAAAATAAACTTTCAATTCTGAGAACAAGAGATAAAATAAACTGATTACGAATCTCACAATTCTGGGGGAGAGGAGGTTTGGTATTTGAATTTCGACTTCTTTGTACAGCAATTCTAGGGGGATAAAATCACAATTATGAGATGTGCAAAAGTGTATTGCGACAAGTTGAACATAAAGTGACATAATACGAGAAGCTATTTTGTCTGAGAACAAAAGTGTTATTGCGAACTTGCATTTTTGTGAAGGTATGGAATAAAAAAATAAAGATAATTGGAACTTTTTTCTGAATTCTGTTTTTATATTTTTTTCAGAATTGAGATAAACACATGCAAATTTTGAGAAGGCATGGAACAAAAA
>NW_024879162.1:252162-254662 GCF_018340385.1 Cyprinus carpio | reverse complement strand
AGCCTGAATGTCTCTGTAAGTCGCTTTTGGATAAAAGCGTTCGTTGCCAAATGCCTAAATTTTAGAAATGTTAATTTTAATTTATGATTTTCTGCACGGGATTCTCACTGTAGAGAAGTCTGGACCCTAGCCTTGGACTTTAAATTATTTGAAATGATATGGAAACTAATGGATTTCGAATTATTAAAATGCTCAACCTGGATTTCCTCATTAAGACGGAAAGAGAGACATAAAAATAAGTAATCCTTAATTCCAAATATTAACATTAGAAAACATTTTTTTTCCGTAAAACAGAAAAAATGACACAAAAAACTACAATACCACGTGAGGTGAAATGTAATTTTTACAAATATTTTCTTATGAAAAGTACAGTTTTAGCTACGTCTATAAATCTATTAAAAAGGAGTAAATAAAGACTTAAAACAGACAAATTCTGGTACACTTCAACTATTGAATTATAAGAGAAAAGTTATTGTAGAGTTCAATTAATTAAGATATTTGAAAAAAGTAATTAAAGAGACAATAAAAAAAGCTATTTTAATCAATTTTTTAAAAAGAATTAAAACAGTATAAAAAGATTTATAAAAATATTTAAATGAAATAAAATAAGATTTATAAATTCTTGTGAAAAAGAGCAAAGTTGATTATTAAAATATTTTTCTAAACTAAACAATATATAAGTTTATATTTTTAAAAGTTAAAGTATATTTTTATAAAATAATAAAGATTTGTATAAAGGAAAATATAATAATTTATTTTATTAAGTTTAATAACTACATTATCTATCACTTATAAGGACACCCCACGCGGGCTAATCCTAAATTAAAGTATATTTTTATAAAATAATTAAATATTTGTATTAGTTTAAAAAAGTTTATTTTGATTGTCTTTTTGTGAATAAAATTTGTGTTATCTTATGATTCAATTTTTAGTGTTACTTATTATTTTAAAATTATCTATTTTAATTTGACATTTCTATAATTTAATTATTAGCGCTTTATTTTTAATTTTAAATGGACATTTTTAGTAAGCGTTTTTTATTTTAAAATTATCTATTTTAATTTGACATTTCTATAATTTAATTATTAGCTGAGACGGCGTTGCTTGTGCGTAACGGTGTGACCGAGACAACCTTGGAGTCTCAACGTGGATTTACTAATCCTGCGGGATCGTAGCGCTGGGGTCGGTGTAAGCCCCGGATATAACCACCCCACATGTCGCGCCCCCCCCCCTTCCCCTGCCACCCCCACCCCGTGCCGTGCCACACCTCTAACGGCCGCAGCTCTAATAGGTGGATGGTTCGTGACGTCGGCGGGGTGGGGGTATGTGGGAGTTGAGGGATGCGCCGAGTGCTGCGCGTGTGATACCTTCTCGGCGAAGCTCACGGCTCCTCCCACCCGCGCCACGGCGATGGAGCCGTTGAGGGCGCAGAACAACACAGCTTCTACTGATGCGCTGCACTGGTGTGTGCGCGGTCTCCATGGTTACCGTGGCCGTTCCGGTGGCGCTGTAGGCGCAGTATCCCTCGCTGTCCAGCGGAATCTCCTCGAGCTCCTCCCCCTCGGAATCGACCAACCAGAAGAGGTTTTTGGCTGCTTCGTGTTGTGGGAGCAGGGCAGTGTTGTTGTTTGATGAGGAGGTGGTTGATAGAATGGCAGGCAGACGCTTCACTCTGGAGGGGAAACTGCAGCGTGGCGGTAGTGCGAGTCGGTCCAGGTGGGTCCATGCGCAGGTTCTGAGGTTCTGCAGGATTTCTCTGGCCACCGCGTTTCCTTCTGAAGAGCCCGGAGGATGAGACGCCCGGCTCACACGCCTGAACCAGAACACCACAACACATCAACAGGTCAAAGGTACGCCTGCATTCCATTACCAGTCATTTTAGTTAATTGGTCAAACAAAAAAAACAAAAAGTTCTAACATGTAAATTTAATTCAATTATTTTATTTATTAGTGTTTTTTTTTAACAATAATTACACTTTCTTATAAGTTTACATTTTTTTACCAAAATGACATTTAATAATTCTTTTTATGAATCGTTGCTTACTTTGTTTTGTTATTTGGTCAAATTTTTAATATAAATATTTCATTTGAACATATGATTTATCAATAAATGCCGTTTGTGGTTTCACAACCCAGGTATATGACGCTTAGATTTTTTATTTTAAAATGCTATTGTTATGATTACCTTTTTAGGGAAAAAAAAAACTTTTTGGTCTCTTCGATGGGCGTTTGGTTGTTTTAAAGCAAATCGTTTTAATTAGCAGGATTTAGTGTTTTTATTTTGATTGCTTCTTTATTTTAAAATAATCTCATTTTTTTATTGTTTATATTATTGCCATTGGTATTTAATTTTTAGCAACGTGTCACTTTGTAATCATTGATATGGTTGTTTTATTTTGACAACAAATTGCATCAGTACTTCTATTCTGATCATGTGAGTTTTAGTCAATTAAAAAAAAAATATTTACTCAAATATGTTACGTTTGGGCTTTTTATTAAA
>NW_024879162.1:244662-247162 GCF_018340385.1 Cyprinus carpio | reverse complement strand
ACATACACACACTCACTCGCACACACACAAACATTCACACACTCACACACAAACATACACACACATACACACCCTCACTCACTCGCACACTCACACACAAACACACTCACTGTACCCCTTACAGGAAACTTTCTGCATTTTTTCAATCTAAAAATAAAAAAATTCTGTATGGTTTATAAGTTTCTGCACCCATGGGGACCTTAATTTATGTCCCCACCGTGACACGAGTTTCCATGATTCTGAGTGTATTCAGGTTTAAGAAAAACATGTACACACACACACACACTTATCTTATTCACACACACAAAAAAAAGAAAATTATGTCTGTTTATTTTTTTATTTGTTTAATATCTGCCGACACTGCAATGATCGCCAGAACTTATTAAAAGAGCACACAAACATGTTGACAGGTACCACATTTGGTAATGAAAACGCAAAAAAAAAAAAAAAAAAAAAAAAAAAAAAATCAGACAAAGTTATCATCTATATAGCAATGGTTATTAATGAAACGCGCGCGCACACACACACACACACACACACATACACACATACACACATACAAGCTGAGGACTAGCATTATATTAAAGAACAAAAATATATTTGTGTAGCTTAAATCAGTCCAGTGACCACAGAAAACCTTTCAAAGATCTCCGAGATCATGAAGAACTGAAAAGCTTCTCTGAAAAACATGAAATAATCTATCAAAAATGGCTAAGTGCATTATTATTATTAAGGTTTATTTGTGAATGATTCCAGCAGCTTCACAAACCCGCAGAGAAACCAAAGAAAAACTCTAAACACATTCAGACAAAACATACAGTGTTTTAAAATATTTAAACATGACGGTGAGGAAAAATATCTAAAGATTTAGTTTACAATCACAAAAAATAGTTTTAAACTAGCTTAGAAAATATTTAATATGAAAATAAAGCAGATAAAAATAATACACTAAAAAAGTGATCAAATCATAAAAACATCCAATTTAACTAAAATTATTTTTAAAATGAAAATCAAATAAAAAATAAAACACTAAAAATATCAAATAACATAAAATGTAAAATTTAATTAATGATTTTAAAATAAATAAAAATAAAACCCTTAACAAACATGCATTAAAATCACAAATTTGTAAAATTAAACTAAATGATTTTAAAATAAAAAGAAATCAAAATAAAACACTTTATAAACATGCATTAAATCACAAAAGTGTCAAATTAAACTAAATAATTGTTCAAATACATTTAAAATAACAACTTCCAAAAAATTAATTAAATTGCAAAAAGTAACATTGAAATTAACAATTTTAAAATAAAACAATAAAAAAGTTAATAAGAAAACATTCATTATTAAAATATAAAAACGTCTAATTAAAATAAAAATCACAAAAATAAAACACTTATTAGTAATTAATTAAATAATAAAAATGTCAAATCACAATCAATTTTAAAATAGAAACTATCAAAATAAAACACTTTCTAAACAAAGGGAAGTTTTATTTGTGAATCTGCATATCATAACTGACATCAGAGAACCCTGAACATGTGCTGTTAAATTAAAAAACGTAATATTTCACAGGGCTTCAAGCAAATGTTTGCGCTCCAAAAGTGACCAATCTGCAGCAGACTGACGATATCAGACCAGAACTGTGAGATATTACTCCTAAAAAACACATTTTACACAACCTCGAACCACTAACTAAACCACCAGCAGAAGCTCTGGAAGTTTCTTCCTCGTGTGAATTCAGAACTTCAGAAGATCCTCGTTCTGCCTTTGAAGCTTTATTTACTCTCCTGCTGCACATATTGATTTCTATTACAAACACACACACACACACACAGAGAGAGCCAATGTCCACACACACACACACACACACACACAGAGATCTGTGCGTGCTTGATAAGAGCCGTTAAAATGAACATTCAACGAGCACAACTGACATTACGAGTGACGTGAGAAGATATCAGACCTCCAGAACCCCTAACACTGAAGCTAGAGCTGATGATCGTGCGAGGAGTTTTAATGTGTGACATACCTGCTGTCCTGCTGCTGTGTGTCTGATCACTGACCGTCCGCAGGCTCCGCCCCCTGAGAGCTCATCTGCCAGGAGCTCCGCCCCCTACATGCTCTCCTACTCTGTGATTGGTTAGTGATGACAGGTTTCAAGCTGAACTGATATTCAAGACATTCAAATCTATAAATCAAACGTAACAAATGATGAAACATAATTCTGTTTATTTCAGTTTCTGAACAAGAGCTTTAGCTTACAGTAGAATTTTGTGAAGAGCTGCAAAACAGCAGCAGAACATCAAACACACAAAACAGTGAGCAGCGTCTGATCACATGACACAGGTCTGCTGCGTGCCGTCATTGTGTATCAGAGTGTGTGTGTGTGTGTTTAGTGTGTGTGTACACGTTGGCAGTGTAACTGCAGTGCAGGTGTGAATTTGCAGATGAATTCAGTTTGTCCTCGATGAAGTTTCCTCAGCTGAGATTTCCCTGA
>NW_024879162.1:207162-237162 GCF_018340385.1 Cyprinus carpio | reverse complement strand
GGCAGAATTGTTCGTCTACAGAGCTGGGTTATAATATAGTTATAATATATAGCTGATAATATAAACAATCACTTGGATGAGTTGGTTGTTTAATTATTTTATTTTTTTTATT
Source organism: Cyprinus carpio (assembly GCF_018340385.1). Taxonomy (NCBI): domain Eukaryota; kingdom Metazoa; phylum Chordata; class Actinopteri; order Cypriniformes; family Cyprinidae; genus Cyprinus; species Cyprinus carpio. The sequence goes on along the minus strand of NW_024879162.1, from coordinate 237,050 downwards.
ATTTTTGTTTACTGCGGTAGTCCAAAAGTCACAGATAGGGAGAGTGTCTGAGACTGACCTGGAGACTCTGCGCTGAACGTGATGGACAGAAACCGCGGCTCCGGCGATCAGTGAGAGTGAGATGTGTACTCTGGGATGAAAGTGACGACAGATCCACATACACGTCAATCACATGACCTGGACACTCAGCGTCCTGGACGGTCAAACGCAGCCGCAGGTCCTGCTCAACGCTAGCATCTGGATATTTACAGAGAAAGAGATTCCTATAAACACAACGACTCAGTCAGCAGATGTGTGTGTGTGTGTGTGTGTGAGACTGGAGGCGGGGCCAGACCTCCAGCAGCCGTCAGCGATTGGATCTTGGGTTTGGTTCCGTTGTCCTCCTGCAACGTGATTCGCTGAGTAATGACTCCATAAAAGGAGACGATCTCAGGGGCGGAGCTGTAAAACACAAACACTCAGTGACGGACAGATGATGCTGACGACTTCAGAGCTAAAGATGTGTTTGTGTTTGGGGTAATGATCTTCTGTTGATGTGTTGAGATTCAGATACACTCATGAGCGCAGAAACAGCTGACTGAGGACACAGCACAGGTCAAAGGTTATTAACGAGCAACATCTGTGTGTGTGTGTGCGCGCGTGAGTGTCTCTGTGTTTGTTGTGTGTGATGTGTGGTTGTATTGGTTTGTGGGTGGTTTGGTGTGTGGAGTGTGTGTTGGTTGTGACCCAGTGTAGTGGGTGTGGTGTGTGTGTGTGTATGTGTACGTGTGAGGTATGAGTGTGTGTTGTGACCCACGGCGTGTGTGTGTGTGAGCGAGTGTGTGTGTGTTGAGTGTGTGTGGCGTTGTGTGTGTGTGTCGTGTGTGTGTGTGTGTGTGGAGTGTTGTGTGTGTGAGTGTGTGTGCAGTGTCAGCGTGTGTGTGTGTGTGTGTGTGTGTGTGTGTGTGTGTGTGGTGTGTATGTGTTGAGTGTTAAGTGCACGTGTGTGTGTGTGCGTGTTGGTGTGTGTGTGAAGTGTGTATTGCGTGTGTGTGTGTGACGTGTGTGTGTCGCGGTGTGTTTTGTGTTGTGAGCGCGTGTGTATTGAGCAGTGTGTAAGTGCTGGTGTGTGTGGTGTGACAGGTGTGTGTGTGTGTGTGTGGTGTGGCGTGTGCGCCACGTGTGTGTGTGTGTGTGTGTGTGTGTGTGAGCATGTGGGTGTGTGTGAGTGTGTGTGTGTGTGTGTGTGTGTGTGTTGATTTGTGTGTGTACGTGTGTGTGTGTGTGTGTGTGTGTGTGTGTGTGTTGTGTGTGTGTGTGTACGTGTGTGGTTACACATGTGTGTGTGTACATGTGTGTGTGTCTGTGCGTGTGGAGTGTGGCGTGTGTGTGTGTGTGTGGTGTGTGCGTGTACGTTTGCGAGTCTGTGTGTGTGTGTGTGTTTTGTGTGCACGGTGTGTGTGTGTGTGTGTGTGTCGTGTGTGTGTGTGTGTGTGTGCACGTGTGTGTGTGTGTGTGTGTGTGGTGTGTGTGTGTGTACATGTGTGTGTGTCTGTGCGTGTGTGTGTGTGCGTGTGTGTGTGTGTGTGTACCTGTGCGTCAGGCAGCTCTTCTGTGATTGTGTGAATGCGCCACTGTGGCTGCAGCAGGAGGGCGGGGCTACTGAGCTGTGTGACTCCGCCCCTCGCTGAAACCCCTTTGGCTTTTAACACACTCACATCCTGAGAGAGACAGACATGTTCAAGACTGATCTGTGATTGACAGCTGTACATGTGAGCCTCTTCCTGTCTAAGTGGGCGGTTCTTGCTCAGAGCAAACAGAGTTTATGCTGATAGTCTGATAATCTGACCTCAGTGTTGCGTGCGATTATTCTGTACACACATCCAGGATGAAGGACAGGGAACCAGCGAACACACGAACCCATGAAGTGCAGGTCAATCTGCAAAACACACACACACACACACACACACACACACACACACACACACATTTCAATCCCATCAGCCTCCTCTAAACATCTACTGATCCATAATCAGTTCTGTAATATTGAGTCTCTAAAGATGAACCGATGATCTCAATGTTTCTAGTCCCGCATTATTAGGCCTCTACGAAATCTGTTATATTTTTCCCAAATTCAGTTTTTCCCATTTTAATTGTACATAATAATAATAATAAATAATAATAACAATGATAATAAAACCAAAATAAAAACAGCAATAATAATCATAATAATAATAATAAATAATTATAACAATGATAATAAAACCAAAATAAAAACTAGATAATATAAAATAATAATAATAATAATTAAATAGAAATAAAAACATCAATAATAATAATAATAATAAAAATGAAATAAAAACAGCAATAATAATAATAATATAAATAATATAATTATTATTAAAATAATAATAAAATATAATTAAAAATAATAATAATAATAATTAAATAGAAATAAAAACACCAATAATAATAATAATAAAACAGAAATAAAAACAGCAATAATAAAAATGAAATAAAAAAATAAATAATGATATTATTATAATTATAAATATTAATTTATTAATTTATTAATGTTTTCATAATGAATATTGTTTTTGTTGTAGTTTTAAGATGATTTAGAGTCAGAGCAGAATTATATTACACTGGGAATCAGTCTGTACATGGATTATTGGATAACTAAACACTTTATTATTATTATTATTATTAATCTGTCATTGCTTCTATAAGATTAAGTCTCAAAAGAATAACAGTTATCATAACAAATCTAAATGTTTTTCCCAAATAGTTATTTTTTTCCTTTTTTTAATTTCTCTGGATTGATTTTTAATGGTTAACATTATTTTGAGTTTCAAAAAAACCTGTCAAATTATTGATACATTAAACGTTAAGAATTATTACATCATTTACACAGCTAAAAACATAATCATTTGTAGGGAGCGCTGTGAATGTATGTTTTTTTCAACCAAATAGGTTTTCCTTCCGCCCGTCTAATCAAATTTACATCATCATAATATACAATAACAAACAAAAATAATGAATAATAACAGAGAGTAATAAACATAGCCGTTTTAATTTTAATTAATCATATTATTTTTTAATAATGAATATGTGTTTATTTTATGTATTATTTATGGTTTTAATGCAGAGGAGTATTAATTTTAAATTATTATTAATCAGTATTTCACATGGGTTTTTGGATAATTAAATAAAACTAAACCAAACTTTTGACCGGTGTAGAGTATGTGATGTTTAACACGTCTGTCTCTGAAGCGATGGGATGTTGTGAGCGTGTGTTTCTGACCTCCTGAGCGTCTCCGTGTCGCTCGCGCTCCTGCGTCCGGCTGTTTCTGGGATCGCTGCTCCAGCACTGAACGTCTCCCAGACAAGCGGCTCTGCACACGAAGCCCGGCTGCAGTCCGAGTGCGTCAGCGGAGCCGTTCTGCAGCGTCACGCCCTGCTTGGACTCCAGTCTGAGCAGCACACTCACGCACGCCGCGGGGGTCAGAGGTCGCTCGGGGGCCTCGTCGGCTCGGGGTCTCTTAGCGCTCTCGGGGCCGTCGCTGGGTTTCTCTCGGCAGCTCATGGCAGCAGACGGACTGATGATGGTCAGATCCTCCACACACAGCTGAAGATAAACCCTGCATTAACAAACACACACACACACACACACACACACACACACACACACACACACACACACACACACACACACACACACACACACACACACCTGTATAAAGATCTGTCTCGGGTTCCCATGAAAACTGCTTTGTTTTTTCCCAAATTACATTTACATTTAGACATTAAGACATTGCTTTTATCCAAATGAGGACAATAGAAGCAATCAAAACTAACAAAAGAGCAATGATATATAAGTGCTATAACAAGTCTCAGTTAGCTTAATGTAGCAGGGTTTTTTTAAATCATATAATAAATAAAAAGAAAACTAAAAAAAATAATAATAATAATAATAAAAAAAATCAATTTTTTATTTTTTTGCCCAGTTTTTATAGTTTTAAATTTTAGCAAATAAAAAACTTATTTAAATTAATTAATTGATTCTAATAAAAAAATGACATTTTTAGACAACTGTGAAATCAGTTTTATTTCCCCACCAAATTTTATTTGATTTTTTTCTCTAAATTGTTTTTCCTCCGTTTTAATTTTTCTGGATTACATTTTTTTTTTAAATTAAACTTTAGTAATCAAAAAGCATGTCTAATGAATTGAAATCATGAAACTTGTAAAATTTAGTAAAAATTTAACCAAATTTAGGACGCTACAAAATCAGTTTAAGTTTTTTCCAAAATCCATTTTATTCTTAATTTACGTTTTAATATTTCTGGATTCCGTTTAATAATTGAATAAAATTTTAATAATCAAAAAGCATGTCTCATACTTTTACACTAATACTTAAACAATTTAATTAGATTTCTATGATTTAATGAAAAAAAAAAACCTAATTAAATATTTTAATTAATCTTTTAAAATGTAATCAAATGAAATGCTATTTCTATTCACAACAGAGGTTTACTCTTGGCAGAAAAATGATGTGATTGTTAATAATCTAAGTTTTAATGATTTTAAATCTGCTTGAAATGTTGTTACCGTCATGATAATGTGTGATTGGAATCTGAATGTATGTTAATATATGAAAGTTTTGTGTGAGGGGTAGGGGATAGAAAACACCGTTAGTACAGTAGAAAAAGTCCCCTGTGTGTGTACCTGCAGTGTTTGTGTGTGATGTAAGTCGGCTGATCCAGGTGTTTCCAGGAAGGGAAACCTGTCTTCATGAACCTCTCCATGACTAATGTACACCGCCGCACACACACTAGACAGCCTACACACACACACACACACACACACACATCACAAGCAATGAGGCATTACAGCTCAAACGAACAATCTGGACCGCAGTAAAATCACTGAAGTTTGATTGACAGGCGATCTACAGAGATCACATTAAAGAGATCACTGAAGTTTGATTGACAGGCGATCTACAATACTTTTATTTATTTAAAGGGATAGTTCACCCAAAAATGAAAATTCTGTCATTAATTACTCATCTTCGGAACACAAATTAAGATGTTTTTGATGAAATCCGAGAGCTTTCTGATCCTGCATAGACAGGAAGGGAACTGACACGTTCAAGGCCCAGAAAGGCAGTAAGGACATCATTAAAATAGTCCGTGTGACATCAGATGTTCAACCGTATTATTATGAAGCTACGAGAATAATTTATGTGCGCAAAGAAATTAAAAAAACGATGCAGTACTCTCGCGAACACGTGTCAAAAACGGACACAGAAGAGAAGAAATTGTTGAATAAAGCCGTTATTTTTGTTTTCTTTGGGAGGGTCAGAAAGAACTCTGATTTCATCAAAAATATCTTAATTTGTGTTCCGAAGGTAGTAATTAATGACAGAATTTTCATTTTTGGGGGAACTATCCCTTTAAGGTAGTTGCCAAGGCAACATTTCTAATTTTCATGTAGTTCAAGTTTTTCCATTTAATATTTGCATTTTATTTTATTTCAGACGCTTTCTAATAGTTTTAGATAACAATAACAACACTAGTCCCACCCCACATTTCTTCTTATTCAAAAGAAGCCATTTCACTCCAATATACGAAAAAACACACCACTATCGTGGCTTAATTTCATATAAGAGACACTTATGCTCAATACATAATTAGATGAATTGATAATCATCACTACCCTGCCAGGCGGTGTTGATGTGTGCGGTCCTGGCTCCTGATTGGTGGGTTGAGACACACAGGCAGCTGAGCGCGTGTGTTTGGTCTCTGAGCTGCAGTGTGGCGCGGGTCGAGTCCAGCTCCAGGACCCCCACCAACAGCAGTGGCTCTGGGGACACGTCTGTCAGCGGGACCTCATGAACGGACCAGGACAGCGCCGCGTTCAGCTCCAGCGCCGTCATGTGAGCCGCAGACGGAGGCAGGAGAGACGGCAGCGAGAGAGATGCCCAAACCTCACGCCTCATCCAATCAGACAGCTGCCTTACTGACCACAGCGGCGCAGACGGCCACCACACACAGAACTGACAGAGACACACAGACTGATGATTATTACACACACTCAATCAATCATTCAGTGTTTAAAAGAACGGTAATTCATGTTATTTGAAGAAGAATTGAATTTTTTTAATTTTAATTTAAATTTTTTGAAAAGGGTTAATTTTTTATTATTTTTATTTTTTTTAAAACATGTTTTCAATACAATTTGTATACTTCTATCTCTATCAACAGACTGATGTGTGTTATCATGGTAATAGTGTTACTGTGGTAACAAGGCATGCTTGATTATGTGCATTACCGTGGTTAATAGTTAATTTAAGTTTATTTCTAAATCAGCCTCACAGGATATTTCATGGCAAATATTATACATTAAAAATATAGTAGAACACAAAATACAAATACAATAAACAAATAAATTAGTAAAAACAATTATAAAACAAAGTATTACACAAATTTCTATAAAATATATTTTAAATTTACTTTCGAGAGAAAATGTAAAAGCTTTCTGGGTCCATCTTATAAAACAAGTCCTTAAGAGTTTGTCCTGGTAATAACCTTTGTCTCATGACATTAAATGTTGGACAGACCAAATGCATTACTGTGGTATCAGTTACATTACATTATATTTACATTTATGCATTTAGCAGATGCTTTTATCCAAAGCGCCATACAGTGTATTCAGGCAATAAATTTTTCTACCAGTATGTGTGTTCCCTGGGAATCAAACCCATGACCTTTTGCGTTGCTAATGCAATGCTCTTCCACTGAGTCACAGGAAAACAGTATCAGGACGTGTGCGCGTTACTGAGGTAACAGGGGTGAGTGCGTTACTGTGGTAACAGGGCATTAATGCAATGCTCTTCCACTGAGTCACAGGAAAACAGTATCAGGACGTGCGTTACTTGTGGTAACAGGGTAACGTGTGCATATTACTGTGGTAACAGGGCGTGTGGCGCGTGTGCAGCGTTACTGTGGTACAGGGAAGCATTACTGTGGTAACGGCATATGTGTGTGTGCATTACTGTGTTAACAGGGCGTGTGCGCGTTACTGTGGTAACAGGGAGTGTGCGTTACTGTGGTAACAGGGCATGTACGCGTTACTGTGGTAACAGGGCGTGTGCGTTACTGTGGTAACAGGGCGTGTGCGTTACTGTGGTAACAGGGCGTGTGCGCGTTACTGTGGTAACAGGGAGTGTGCGTTACTGTGGTAACAGGGCGTGTGCGCGTTACTGTGGTAACAGGGCGTGTGCGCGTTACTGTGGTAACAGGGGTGAGTGCGTTACTGTGGTAACAGGGCGTGCGCGTTACTGGGGTAACAGGGCGTGTGCGTTACTGTGGTAACAGGGGTGAGTGTGTTACTGTGGTAACAGGGCGTGCGCGTTACTGTGGTAACAGGGCGTGTGCGTTACTGGTGGTAACAGGGCAGACGTGTGCGTTACTGTGGTAACAGGGCGTGTGCGCGTTACTGTGGTAACAGGGGTGAGTGCGTTACTGTGGTAACAGGGCATGTACGCGTTACTGTGGTAACAGGGCGTGTGCATTACTGTGGTAACAGGGCGTGTGCGCGTTACTGTGGTAACAGGGAGTGCGCGTTACTGTGGTAACAGGGGGGTAGGGTGCGTTACTGTGGTAACAGGGAGTGTGCGTTACTGTGGTAACAGGGCGTGTGCGATACGGTGGTAACAGGGCGTGCGCGTTACTGTGGTAACAGGGGGGAGTGTGTTACACTGTGGTAACAGGGCGTGTGCGCGTTACTGTGGTAACAGGGAGTGTGCGTTACTTAACGTGGTAACATCGGCGTGTGCGTTACTGTGGTAACAGGGCGTGTGTGCTGGTTACTGTGGTAACAGGGGTGAGTGCGTTACTGTGGTAACAGGGCGTGTGCGTTACTGTGGTAACAGGGGTGAGTGTGTTACTGTGGTAACAGGGCGTGCGCGTTACTGTGGTAACAGGGCGTGTGCGTTACTGTGGTAACAGGGGTGAGTGTGTTACTGTGGTAACAGGGGTGAGTGTGTTACTGTGGTAACAGGGCGTGCGCGTTACTGTGGTAACAGGGCGTGTGCGTTACTGTGGTAACAGGGCGTGTGCGTTACTGTGGTAACAGGGCGTGTGCGTTACTGTGGTAACAGGGGTGAGTGCGTTACTGTGGTAACAGGGCGTGTGCGTTACTGTGGTAACAGGGCATGTACGCGTTACTGTGGTAACAGGGCGTGTGCGCGTTACTGTGGTAACAGGGCGTGCGCGTTACTGTGGTAACAGGGGTGAGTGCGTTACTGTGGTAACAGGGCGTGTGCGTTACTGTGGTAACAGGGCGTGTGCGTTACTGTGGTAACAGGGCGTGCGCGTTACTGTGGTAACAGGGGTGAGTGCGTTACTGTGGTTACAGGGGTGAGTGCGTTACTGTGGTAACAGGGCGTGCGCGTTACTGTGGTAACAGGGGTGAGTGCGTTACTGTGGTAACAGGGCGTGTGTGCGTTACTGTGGTAACAGGGCGTGTGCGTTACTGTGGTAACAGGGCGTGTGCGTTACTGTGGTAACAGGGCGTGTGTGCGTTACTGTGGTAACAGGCCAGGGATGCGTTCCAGTTCATTTTTTTAACGCCCTTCCCTCGATAACTTCCGTAACTTACCTTTGGAATCCACTATGGAATTGATATATTATTCCCTTGCAAAATTGTTTGATGCGGCATTCTATGTGTATCTAGGTATGATTGGGCTATTTTAAATGTGTGTCTAAAAGTGAAGTGGAGCTCAGCCCATATGTATGTGTTACTGTGGTAACAAAGCAGGTAAGTGTTACTATGGTAACAGGGCCTGTGTGTGTGTGTGTGTGTGTGTGTGTGTGTGTTACTGTGTGTGGTATATAGGACATATATGTGTATGTTAGGGTAACAGGTAATAGGGTATGTGGGGGTGTTTGTGAGCTATGGTGATAACAGGGTGTGTGCGTGTTACCGTAGTAACAGGGCACTGGTGTGGCTCCTGTATCATCTCTCTGTAAATGTTTCTCTTTTTTTGGGTCTTCTGTTCAGCGTCACACACAAAGTCCAGCAGCCGCTCAGCAACCACACACACTCGCTCCGCTCTCACCCAGCGTGGACACAACTGACACACACACACACACACAGGTTAATAACGTGACACTGACTGATAACACTGTGATCATACACTGTAGTATTTAGGGTATCATTTGAGTGGAAAATCACATTGTGATGTTTCTAAAAAACTGATTGCAATTTAAATTTAAATTTATCATTTGTCTAAAATCTCGTATCGTGAGTTGAGTGAATCGTTACATCCCGACTTCTACAGTATTTTCTCCTCTTTGTGCTCATCTTCACTGATTTACAGTAGGGTTATTTGTGTGTGTAATACCATTTGATATATCGTCCAGCACTAGTGACAATACTGCCCAAGCACCGAGTCTTCACAAGGTCTCACCTCATCAGCGACGGCGTTCTGACAGTAGCAGAGCCAGAGATACTACTGACGCGCGCGCCCCAGATTCTTCTCCAGCAGGAGGCACTGCAGCGGCCCGTGTGACCCCGACACCTCCACCTTTGAACTCAGGCGGCTGAAGGCAGTGACCTGCAGGCTGGAGCGCAGACACGCACACAGAACCACGTGAGGAGCGAACGGAGACGCGCGGTACAGGAAGTGAACGTTGTGAAGCTGGAGAGAACAGACAGAAATGTTTCTCAAATGTTTGGACCTTTAGCTGATTGAAGTCTGATCCAGCGAAGCCGCTGCTGAACTTTGTGATGACATCACGCTCACCTGAATCTCCGCCCCCGGCCTCAAGCCGCCGCAGCATTTCTGAGCCGGCTGATAGGCTAGACAAAGCCCCACCTGTCCGTCAATCTCATAAAGCCCCGCCTCTGCATTCAAGATCTTTGTGACCCCATTCCCTGTCAATCAGACACACTGTTACCACGGAAACCGGTCACAAGCACAAGTCAGTTACATAAAGGCAATTTTTATCTTTTTCCACGTAAAAGTTTGGGATCAGTAAGACTTAGTAAGTAATGTTTTTTAAAGAAGTCTCTTCTGCTCATCAAGGATGCATTTATTTGAATAAAAAAACCCAGTAATCTTGCAAAATGTTATTATAATATAAAATAATGGTTTCTATTTTAATATCCTTTAAAATATAATTTATTTCTGTGATGCACAACTGTATTTTCAGCATCATTACTCCAGTATAAAGTGTCACATGATCTTCAGAAATCATTCTAATATGATGATTTATTTTTAGAATTATCAACAGTTGTGCTGACAAATTTTTTTTTTTAAACTGTGATACTTTTTTCAGGATTCTTTGATGAATAAAAAGTTTAAAAGATCTATATTCTTTATTCAAAATATAAATCTTTTCTAACAATATAAATCTTTGCTACCACTTCTCAACAATTTAACACATCATCGCTGAATAAAAAAATTAATTTCATTCAAAAAAAAACTTTTATTTCTATTTTAAATAAATGCTTTTCTTTTTAACTTTTTATTCATCAAAGAATCCTGAAAAAAAAGTATGGTTCATGTTCCAAAAAAATATGAAGCGTTTTTCTAATATTGATAATAAATCATCAGTATTAGAATGATTTCTGAAGATCAATGTGACACTGAAGACTGGAGTAATGATGCTGAAAATACAGCTGCACATCACAGAAATAAATTACAGTTTAATGTATATCGAAATAGAAAAATGTTATTTTACATCATAATAATATTTCACAATATTACATTTTTTCCTGTATTTTTTATTAAATATATGCATGGATGGTTGGTGAGAAGAAGATACTCCTTTAAAAAATTTTTAATAATTATTATGATAACATTTTTGACGGTTGTTTTATATCAGTATGTATTAAGAGTGTCATTTGGTGGAGCACCTTAGCTGATGAGCGTGGAGCGTTTGAGTCGGACGGAGCTGCCCCCTGAGCACAGCTGTGTGTCTGCGCTGATGGAGTCTGTGTGTGTGTCTGGATCCTCGCAGCTCTCCTGTGCCGCTTCAGCCTGAGGATGTAGGCGTGACTGACAGCTGTCCGTCAGCACACGCCGGCCCACTCCAGCACCCTGCAGTGCACACACACAGCAGAGACGAGATCCACACGACTCCTCGACCCCCACACACACACTGCCTCCAGAACTGATGCTTGGCTTCCTGACACAACAATAAACAACAGATCAAGCTTACAAGACAATAGACTAATTTTTAATTCTACTACTGCCTAGATTATATAAGTGCAAAAAACAGTTTGCACTTATATAATTATATAAGTTAAAATTATATAAGTTAAAAAACAGAATTAAATGACTTCTGTTTCACTACTTTGAATGCACAGCAATTAATGAATGCATTCGTATGCAGATCATCAGTGAGGCAGAAAAGCATGAATATTTGTAATATACATTTTAAAAAAAATCTAAATAAAAAAAAATATATACATAGATCTATATTTATATAGAAATTGATTGTGTTTTCTATATATATATATCATATATATATTATAATATATATATATATATATATACAAATAATATATATTAAATTATATGTAATATTATAATTATAATATATATAATATTATAATATTCATAATTATATATATATTATATTAAAAAAAAAATTATAAAATATTTTATCATATATAATATAGAAATATAAACTTACTGTGTATCAGTGTTAAATAAAAGCTAAAATGTAAAAAAATATATATATTATTTGGTAACTGAAATATAAAGCTGAAATAAACCAAATAAAATAAAATATAATAATAAATAATACATAATAAAAATAATAAATATTATAAATATACTACATTAAAAAAACCTTAAACTTACACAAAATTAAAAAAAATTAAATTTGGCAACTAACAAAAATAAGTTTAAGTCCTATAATTTACTAAAGCTACACTAACTAAAAAATACGAATTAAAGCTATATAGAAATATTTTTGGGAAAACAAAACAACAACTAACAAACAGGACAAAAGCATATTAGATAATAACTAAAAACTTAAAAGTAAAATTCTAAATATGAATAAACTACTAGTAAGTAGTATATAAACAAGTTGATTAAGCGATTCAGTTCATCGAGTCAAGGACTGATGGACCGGTCCCCCCCCCACACTGTTCTTTGATCTCGGACTGAATCCCGTGACACTGACCGAGCATGACACCGGCACTGAAGATCCTGCTTCCACTGAGGACGAGGCAGAAGAACTGCATTCTCCCACGGATCACCAGCGGAGGACAGACGATGCTCACCCGGCCGCTGACGCACACACACCCCTGCTCCTCACACCTGACACACACACAGAGAGAGAGTCACGCTCCTGATCAAACACACCCGCGTCTCAAGCCGAAGCCGCTTCACCTCTGCGTGAGGAGTTCAGCCGCACGCGTCACGCTCATGAACTCGCTCAGGGCTCCTCCGTGGTCGAAGGCCATGGCCTCGAGGGTCACACAACCCCGGGGGGTCCAGCAGCTCTAGGTGACCCGCATCAGGTGCATTCATGGGGGATGTAGTGTTCCACGACCCCAGGGAAAACAGCATGAGCCTCCCCAACCAGAGACAAGACGACCCTCAGCATCTCTGCTCCAGAAAACAAGAGCCAGGCATATACAGCTGCTTATGGATAAAGCTGTGACCGCCACTATTAATGCACAGAAGCAAAAAAATATGGTACAAATCAAAAGTGATGGCCACTCAAAACTAACAGCGATTATTGGAGCGAGTTTTACAAGAAAATGCTATTTTGGTTTTTCTCCACAGTACTTGATCGTGTTGCCCTGCCGTTTATCTGTGAACCTGACGAAAAAAACAGTAAAGCACTAATTATTACTTAGAATAAGCTTTTCAGTTCTTAGATTTTATTAATTCTGTCATAACTCGTCATTATTATCATCAACATGCTCTTTAGCTTTACTCTGACACATCTTTAGAAGTACTTTTCCCGCCACAAATACTTTATCAAACCCTTTGTATATATTAATAATATTCTGAACTGAGCTTCGAAATCATATTTTCCGTTCTAATTGTTAATTTCAGTTTGTGTTACTTCAATTGTGTGTTGTTTTGCCATAATTATCTATACAGTTATCTATTTCTACTTAGCTTTTTTCTTTATTTAGTATCTAGTTTAAGGTCATTTTAGATTCAGCCATTAGATATTGACACAAGGCATAATATATATCTATATATAATATTTTCATTTTTTTGAATGAGCTTTATTTAAAGTTTCGTTCTATTTTAATTTAGGTTGTTTTATAATGTTATAATATGTACGCTTTTGTCATTCTCATGACCTAAAAAAGTCTATGTAATAAAAATCCTCCGGGTTATTATAGATTGACCAGTGGCCTCGATTTTTTTTTTGATCTTTACGGGGGGGTTTTTTTTATTTTTTTTGGGTTTTTTTTTTATTTTTGGCAGCTCATTTTTTTTTTTTTATTGTTTTTTTTTTTAATTTTAGTTTTTTTTTTTTTTTATTTATTTTTATTTTTAAATATTTTCCTTTTTTTTTTTTTTTTTTTTTTTTTTAATTTACTTTTTTTAGAGACAAGGCGACTTCAGCGTACTCCAGAAACAAGAGCCAGGCATATGGCTGCTTATGGATAAAGCTGTATGGCGCCAATATTAATGCACAGAGAAAAAAATATGGTAAAAATCAAAGTGATGGCCCTCCAAAGTAACAGCGATTATTGGAATGAGTTTTACAAAAGAAATACTATTTTGGTTTTCTTCACATGCTTACGGTATTGTTGCCTGCCGTTTATCTGTGAACCTAATGAAAAAACAGTAAAGCTTGCTTACTAATTGTGCCACTAATTATTACTTAGAATAAGCTTTTTATTTATTATGTTTTATTTATTCTTTATTATCTTGTAATTTTTTTTTTAGATTTTTCTTTTTTTATTTTTATTTATTTAGTTTTTGAGATTTATTTTTTTAGAAATTTTATAATATTTATTAATATTCTGAATGAGCTTCTAATTCATATTTTCAGTTCTAATTTTTAATTTCAGTTTGTTTTGTTATTAATTTCGTTGTGTTTTTTTGCCATTATTATCTATTATAATCTATTTCTACTTAGCTTTTTTCTTATTTCTATCTTAGTTTTAGTCATTTTAGTATTTCAGCAATATATATATACACAGGCATATATATATATATATATATATATTAATATTCTGAATGAGCTTTTATTTAATATTTTTAGTTCTTATTTTAATTTTAGGTTGTTTTATTAATTTGTTATAATAATGTTACTTTTTTGTCATTCTTATTCTTCATAAAAAAGTCTATGTATAAATAATATTTATTATTTATTAATATTTTGAATCAGCTTTTTATTGAGGAACATTTTTTCAGTTCACATTTTGAATTTTTTGTTTTATTAATTTATTAGGGTTTTCATATACACCTTATATATATAATTCTATGGAATATTATATAATTGCATTTATTTTTTAATTGAATTTTAATAATTTTAATTAACAAACTTAAATATTTCAGTTCATATTTTACATTTAGTTTTATTAATTTATTAATCTATCTTTTCATATAATACTATATAATTTCATATAATTGTATTTAAATTTATTTAACTTTTAGCTATTTCAGCATTAACAAACTTATTTCAGAAAGTAATTTTTAATTAGCAGCTACTCAAGTTCTATTTTTTTTTTCATTAATTTTTTTCAAGATTGTCATCTTACAAGCTTATCTATATTTTATTTCAGGTAATGCGAGCTATTTAATGAGTGCAAAGCAACGAGGCTGGAGTTGATCTACTTCTGTCCACTCACCGCCGCACGCTACATGGCCCCCGCGTCCCTCACCCGCCCAGACCCGTCCTCCGCCCCCGCGGCCCGTCCGTCACACAGACAGCCAATCAGAAACAGGTTGTCACGAGGCAGCGCTTTATAACCGGGCAGCTTTGGCTCCGCCCCTCTGGCGTGTTCCTGGTAGTGGGCGGAGCTCAGCGGAAGGCTGCTGCGGCAGGCGGTTCTCTGATCACGGAGCAGCTCCGTACACGTAACTGGAACCGTTACGGGAGAAAAACACGATGCACCTTACACGCAATCAGACCGCTGACATCAGATGAAGCGCTGCGAGTCAGACCTCACCTGTGGCTGACTGGCGAGATCAGCGGCGTCTCCCCCCCGACTTGTCCGTCTGAACGCCCAGACACCCACGGCCAGAGACGGGGCTGATCCACAGACAGACCCCAGAGACTCGTCCGATGAGAGGAAGAAGCTGCTGCTCCACAGCCTCAAACACCGGGCAGACAGCCAGCCGCTGGCTCCTGAAACACACACACACCACACACACACACACACACCCCATACATACACACACACACACACCCACACACATACACACAACACAGACACACACACATCAGTACCTTGTGGCACTTCTGCTCATCATGGCTGCATTTATTTGATCAGAAATACAGTAAAACGAGTTAAATATTATTATGATGTTAAATAACATTATTCTATATTTAATATCCGCTAAACTGTAATTTAGTTTTTGCTGCTGATGTGCAGCTTGTATTTTCAACATCGATACTCCAGTCTTCAGTTTCACATGATCTTCAAGAAATCAGAATAATATGAATGATTTATTATCAGTTTTTGCTGCTTAATTATTGTTAAATTATTATCTTGTTATTATTTTATTTTTTTTTATTTTTTTTTGTGGTGAGGGTAATTTTTTCAGGTTTCTTTGATGCATACACTGAAAACGGAACCATTATTTCTTTACAAAAAAAATTCGAACAATAAATGTCTTTTTCACTTTTATCACTTTAGCACAGACAGCATTTATTTCTTTCAACAAAAAAAAAAAGAAAAAAAGAAAATTACTACCCCCCATTTTTTTTTTACCAGTAGTGTATATTGGTACAAAATATTTATCATTTTAAATAAAATGCTGTGCTTTTAACTTTTTTATTCATCAAATAATCCTGAAAAAGTAATCACAGGTTCCAAAAACAAATATTTAAGCAGCACACTATATATAAACTAGAAATAATCAGTATATTTTATGATTTCTGAAGATCATGTGACCCTTGAAGATGATAATGATGCTGAAAATACAGCTGCACATCACCGCAATAAATTATAGTTTTTAAGTATTTTTTCACATATTATGTATTTCTAATCAAATAAGCAGAAGAGAGTTTAGAACACATTACTAGATCTCACTGATTCACAAACTTTATATAAATCAACCAACTAGGTGAATGTACCGCTCTGCTGTTGGCTCCTGAAGTGCTGCAGAAACTCCTCCATCCGTTCTGCACAGGGACAACGCTCCTCGCGACTGTCACGTGTGTATTTATTAAAATATAAGAGCAAAATTTTGAATATTCACGCCGATCTGTCCGCGCTTCTTCTCCGATGTTTTGTGGTGTGACGTCACGCGGTCGTGGGCGCGGCGCGCTCTTACCCCCCCAGCGGAGCGAGGAGAGACGACCACAAATAAAATTCATTTTCGGAACCTTTACTGACAAACTTTGGCTGGGGGGAAGTTTGACAAAGCGAAGCGATTTCTTATTTTTACAATTCTATTATGACTCGTATAGTTTTATATCTTAGCACTTTTCAATTTATATTAATATTAATAATCTTATAATGTTTATTCATATGAATGTTGATAATAAGTTATATTATGTTCTTAAATATCCTCAGCATTTCTATATGTACCGAAGTAGCGTCTGTTACTTACTGGTCTTGCATTGTAATACTCTCCTGGACACTCCCCCTCGCCGGCGCCCTAGTTTTTCGTCCACGGAAATTAATTAGACGGAATTTAAAAGATATTACTAAGAATCAATGGTACACTTGCGATTCCATAATTCCAATTGCGATGTTGTAGTTTCAATCTTTTTCATGTGTTGCAAATACTATGATGCAATATTCAATTTCAAGTGAAATTATGTAATTGCGCCCCACTTGCGATAAAACAGGTCCAGATTTGATGAGAGAAAAAAAGGGCAGTCCAGGAGATCAATACGATCTGCCACTTAGACCTTGCTATATTTTTTTTTCGTTGAGTTTAAATAATTTTTACATCATTAATTATACTACTACACACAGACGAACGTTGTAAGTTTGGTGTCTCGGGTTATATTAGCATGGAGTTTATATCGTTTCTTTATTGTATTGGTACATTAATGCCATTTAATAATTTTATATAATATGTTTCTCATACATTGTTACAAACAGATTGAAAACAATATTAAATTTTGTTCATTATAGTGGATTAAAATATAATTATAAAATAATAATAATAATAATAATAATTATAATTATAATAATAAAGAAATCAATATCCTTCAAGAAAATGACATTTATAACTTTATATTTATAATCGCCATGGGTTTGAGTTTCACATTATAGATCATTTTATTTCTTTATTTTAGTTTTAGTTTCAGTTTCGTTCGAACCACACCGGGGTTTCAGTCAGCCATCACCTCTGCGGATTTCCCTCTGACACGGCGCTCGCTGATTGGACCGTCCGCCGACGCGATCTGAGAG
The DNA here is from genome assembly GCF_018340385.1 of Cyprinus carpio. Lineage (NCBI taxonomy): Eukaryota > Metazoa > Chordata > Actinopteri > Cypriniformes > Cyprinidae > Cyprinus > Cyprinus carpio. Next base: position 219,482 of record NW_024879162.1, on the reverse strand, counting down.
CTGAGACAATCAGCCGCCCGCGTCCAGTGTGCCTTCATTTCCAGCGCATCACGCCGCACAAGCATCAACGAGCGATCCATCGTTGGGTGACCGCAAGCAGCACGGAATCGGCGGAGATCGCGCGCCTGGTGTGCTGAGAATAAAGAGCAGGTTTTTCCCACATTTCAGAAATCAGCTTCTAAATTTATTATAAAATATCGAACACGCGTGTGCTTTGCCAGCGCAATCATCCGCTTCTGTGTGATACTCATGTGCGCTGTGGGGGAGGGGGGGGGGGGGGAATTAGCTGCGCGGAAGTGAAAAATGGAGGAAAAGAATCTTGAACCAAAAGCTTCGCGCCGACTGCAGCAGAACAAAACATTTACATTCACGCGTATGAAGCCAAACCTTATATATGTGTTCATCCAGGTCAGTGGTTTTGTAATAAAACATTATATTGCATGCATTTTGTAGCTGTAATGACTGAATACTCTGATATAATGCAGTTCAGCTTCGTTTATTATTTTAGTATTTGGAAACAAAACTTGCTATATTTGATCGACTTAGTAACAAAACATCACAGACAATTTAATCACACACACAATCTCCAATATATATTTAAATACAGTTTTCTATACATTTTGCATAATGTATAGAATAAAATAAAATATAATAAAATTATATTTTGTTTTGATGTGTATATTTCATTTTTATTAGGTTAGATACAAAATATTGAAATATACTAATAATTTATAATTTCGATTACCAATTTTATGTGTGTGGGGGTGAAGGAGTTACATCTAACGAATCATCGAAAGTTTATTGAATATTATAATTTTTATTACTTGTGCTTCTGGGTATTTATAGTTAATATATTTAATTTTTATATACATTTTTGGGGGGGATGTCATTCATGGTATCTGTTTACATATCCACACATATAGATTTTAAAGAACGTATTTTTTATGGGATTTCAATATATATGATATATATAGATTCAAAAAGGTAAGGTTTTTGTTTACAAAATATAATGCATGCATACTGTATATATATTAATGTATATGATAATCGAACACAACCATGCTGTGTGTGTGTGGGTGTGTGTGTATATCTTAGATATATATATAAAATAAATATTACACACGTGACAAAACATGTAAACAACAAATTTTTATTTTTAAGCGCTTAAGTGGGTTGACAAGCGCACTGAGATATATCTATATATATATATATATAATATAGATATATATATATATCTATTACACACACACGGAAAAATGTAATTATAAATATTACCAATACATATTTAAATGCTACTTTTCATTCATTTTTCTGTATAGCGATTTGTATATGCAAAAGCTTGTTTTTGAATTTTTTATATTAGTTAGTCATACTTGTGTTCTTATACACCCCCCCACAACACACACAGAATAGTAATGAGTTATTCTGTTAGTGAGTGTCTTCGTGTTATTGAGTGTGTGTTTTTGTGTGTGGGTGTGTGTGCTTTTGTGCGGTCAGGCTCGAGTGTGGGTGTGTTTTCTGTCAGGGGATTGCAGGATGGTGAAAGGAGACGTGACCAAACCCAAGGGGGAAGAACCGTCTGCGTACGCGGTCTTCGTGCCAGACGTTATCGCGACGGAGCACACAGCGCAAGAAGTCCCGACGTTCCCATCCAACTCTCCGAGTTCTCCAAGAAGTGCGCGAGCGATGGAAGGTGAGGCGACCGCCAACCGAGGAAGATGAGGGATTTTTTTTTTTTTTTTCGGAGATGATGTCACTAACCGCCGTCTCTTCTGTCCTCCAGGCGCTGAGCGCTTTTCAGAGAAGAGCAGGTTTGGAAGGGACATGGCCAAAGTGGATAAAGCTCGCTACGAGAAACGAGATGAAGAGTTACGTGGCCTGCCAAAGGGAGCCGGGAACGAGCGGGCAGGAAGAAGAAAGACCCGAAACGCCCCGAAACGCCCCCCCCCGCGCCGTAACAACCCCACCTATCTCCATTACACAACAGAATATAGGGGGGGACATTTTTTTTTTTTTTTTATGCTAAAATGATTACCAGTATTCCGTGTGTATGCTTTGGAATTTTTTCATTTTATTAACATAAATTTATGAATTAAAATAAAAAAAAGTAGAGAAACTCGTCCAGTATCTCGTGTAAAATGGCCAGAAAAAAAAGACTAAAAAATATATTAAAAAATATATAAAATAAAATAAAAAAATGACTGTCTACATTTAATATATATATATTACACAGTATAGGCATAAAATATGAAATGTGTGTTTATGTATGGTGTGTATATAATATCTATATATAAAAATAAAAACAGCTACACAAACTCTATAATACTTACAGAATGCAGATTAATTTTTTAAAATGTTTGAATTTTAGAATTTTATTTTTTTATAGGTATTGAATTAAAATTACGTGAAAAGTAGAAATGGGAGAAGAATGAACTTATAAATATATAATAGACAAATACAAGAACCTGTACTATATAATGCAATATATAAAGATATTTTTGTTTTGATTTTACAAAATGGCAGTTTTAAGAAAAAGTAGAGAAACATGTCCAGTATTAGTGTACATGGCAGAAAAAAAGACTAAAAAATATATAAAAAATATATAAAATAGAAAATAGCTTGTACATTTAATATATATATATATATATATATATGTATATATACAGATATATATATATATATATATATATACACACACACACACACACACACACATATGCCTATATGCATAAATATTAAATGTTTATTATATATATATATATATATATATATATATATATATATATATATATATATAAAGTTTTACAAATTGCAGTATTTCTATTGTGTAAAATGCTTTGAATTTTTGAATTTATTTTTTTTTAAATGGGAATAAATTTAAATTACATGCGAAACAGTAGAAATGAGAGAGATAGCCAATGACACACACACACAGCTGCATGATGTACATTACACAAGTCTGAGATACGGCCTCCTTCGCATTCATATATGCTATATATTGGTTCTGTTATATTTTATAATTATTTGCACACGCACACGTTCCTAATTGCTCGTGTAGAAATCAGCTATTGAATGTTTCATTAATAAATTGTTATGGAAATTAATATAAACCAGTATGAAGCATAAAGCGTTATTTCCTAACAAGTTTTTGTGGAGATCAGCTCATTATGGGAGAAATCTTTCACTCATAAAGTCCATTATAGAATTCATGTGGTGTATATTATAATTCATGTAAATTAAAAGTCATTATATGATATATTTTTTTAAATACTATTTTATCATTGTTTAAAATTGTACTGATAGTTGTGTAGTATTTAAATGACAGTCGAATCATTTCTGTTGTTGCATCGCTCCAGATCTGAGTGATGAATATTTAGCCGGGTTTTGCTCTCTTTATGAGTCTCGCGTTCGCTAAATGCTGCTTTCGGCCAGTGCAGGCCGACGGTGGTTTGAAGCGAAAGAACCGAGTCTGTCCATCGGAGAGATTGAGGAATAGAAGCTGAAGTGAGATGTGAGGTCGAGAGCAGCAGCGTCGCCAGGGGACATGTAGCGCCCGATCGCGCAAAAGCCGTTTCAAACGCGCGATGAAACGAAGGGCAAATCACGAAGACGGTGAGCCGCGGATGCACACGCATGTTTATTTAATCATTGTAGTCGTGGCTTGAGATCTAAAGCGCTCTGTGATTGGCAGGATTGTGGGCGGCGTACCGCGCAGGGGGCAGAGCCGCTAAGAGAACCCCGGGCCGACAGACGGTAGACTCGACTAAAGGCAGGCTGGCAGACGACGACGATGATGATGATGAAGAGGACGAGGAAGATGATGATGATGATGATGATGATGGAGTAGAGTGTGTTTGTGTGTGATGCAGCATCTCTGATGTGGGGCGGTGGAGGCTAATTTGGGGTTTTCTTATGTACATGTTTACTTGACCTCCAGCAATAAACACAACTGTTCTGGTTTGTCAGTGCGTTTTTTTTTTAGCTTGCTTTTTTATTTTTGTACCGTCCATTAACCGATGATCCAATAAAGTGTAGAGGTGCTTTTTTATAATTTAAAGTTTAACGGGTTGTTGATATTCGTTTGATGTGGTCTTTTTGAGTTATTTGATGGTTTTACTGTATATTACATGAGGAAATAAATGGCATTTATCAAAGAATTTACAACAGAAACTATACAAACACTGCCTGAAAACAAGTGTGGAAATGGAACCATTGAATTTACATTTTATATTATATATTAGATCTTAATATTATATATATATATAATCTACATATCTATATAACGTCCACCGTCTTGGGGTCAGTAGACTTGCCATGTTTTAAAGAAGTCTCTTCTGCTCATCGAGGCTGCATTAATTTGGTCAAAAATACAGAAAAAAAAAACAGCAATCTTGCAAAATGTTATTATAATATAAAATAATGGTTTCTAATTTTATATCCTTTGAATATAATTTTATTTCTGTGATGCAAAGCTGAATCCATCATCGTTACTCAGTTGTAAAGTGTCACATGACATTGTGTTTATTCTCATTAGATTCTCACATCAAGCAGTACAGGTTTTAGCTAGTCCAGCACAGGAAAAGAGGCTAAATAAATATAAAACAGACAACATCATAACCGATTAATGACAGTGAGTCTCTGTAACATCACGTGCACAGCACACAATGATTTCACTCCCCACCACACAAAACACACACACACATTACAGGTTTTGTGTCATGGGCTGGCGATGATTCAAAGGGGTTTATACTGCCATTCAAACACACATGTTACATTATATATATAGAGAGAGAGTGTGCTTCCAAAGTTAGTTACCCATATCCAATGTGACTGACTGGACATCTGTGATAAATACAATCAATAATAGCACTGATTTAAATCATTCGATCTTACATTAGAAAGCTTAAAGATTTAAGATTCAAGAATGACCCAGCCAGCGTCCTCAACCTCATGAATCCTGCAAAGAGAAAAGGCCCAGCTTAGATTATTACAAGCTAATCTAGTTAATCAAACTCAGAAACAATGAAAGTCTGCTTTTTTTTACCATTACATGACAATGTTTATCCTTGACAATTAAACCAATTTCACGCCAAAGTTCTCATGTACAAAAAAAAAACCAAAAACACTAGATTAAATCATAAAAATGTGTATAAAAATCAAATAAAATAATTTGAAACAAAAAAACACTACTAAAAAATTATTATTTTATAAAATAAATTATAATTTTAACTAATTTACAAATCATCAATCATAAAAATCTCAAAACACTTGCTAAAATATATGAAATAATTTATTTAGCTGACCATTAACTGTCATCAGAGAACCATGACCATGCAAATATTTTCTCTTTAAGAGATATTATATATAGATATATATATATATATAATATATATAAGTATATATATTCTATCCCAGAGATGTTTGGCTAAATAAATAAAGAATCAGTTATACAACATTTCAATTTGTACTCTACAAAATATATTACTTTGCAGCTGACAATAACTTGTTTGCATTAGAGTAGCACTCATATTTCCATCACTGCTAAATATGTTTAAAACTGTCCATAAAAAATAATGGCCGTGCAGAAAATGCACCAGTGCAATTGATTGTCTTCAAAAAAGTTCAAAATCTAATTGGGGTTTAGAGGTGAAATATGAGATGAACTTGATGTTCTTCTTTCACAGGTCTCATAAGTATGTGAACAAGGTCGCGGCGTGATGCATATTTGATGTAAGAAACAATGCATAGCCCATAAGGACCACAGGTGAAGCCGTGTGGTAGAAGCTACATGCACATCCATAGCATTAATCAAAACAATATATCTGGTGGTGTGTAAACTGTATTCCACGGCTAGTCAGAACAAAACACATATGATGAAGAGGAGATGCTGATGCACAGATTGTTAGCGGTCCGCTACAGATGGTTTCGCACGCGTGCCGGAGAACAGATGGAGACAAAACACACCGCTCATATAAAAGAAAAACTGCTGTCCTCCAGAACAGATGTATTTACGTTAGTTACCAGCCCTGACTAAATCATGATGAAAAGAGAATAAACTCTTCCTTCGTTCCTAAATCCAACACTTATGAGGAAGCTTTTTCCCGCCATACAAAAGACAAAGAAACATAGAACTGGTTTTCTCACAATTCTGACTTGTTTTCAATTTTTTAGGAGAAAAAAATTGTGAAGAAAAGGAAATCGGAGAATTAATGAGATGAAATTGTATATGTATAATGTATAAAAAAAACTTTTAAATTCAATGCTAGAAAAACAGAATTGTGAAAAAAAAATGTGAAAAATTGTGAGATATAAACTCATAATTCCAAGAAAAAACTCAGAATTGTGAAAATAAAACGTTAGAATTGTTGTGTGTTGTATAATAATTTCAAGAAAAAAGTCAAAATTGTGAAAAAAAAAAGGAAGTTAGAATTGTGAGATATAAACTCAGAATTCTGAGAAAATGTCAGAATTGCGAAAAATGTCAGAATTGTGAGATATAAACTCAGAAATCCGAGAAATAAGTCCGAACTGTGAAAAATGCCAGAATGGTGATATATAAACTAAGAATTCCAAGAAAAAAAGTCAGAATTGTGAAAAAAAAGAATTGTGAGAAATAAACTCGGAATTGCGAGAAAAAGTCAGAATTGCGAAAAATGTAAGAATTGTGAGATATAAACAAAGAATTGCGAGAAAAAGGTCAAAATTGCGAAAAATGTCAGAACTGTGAGATAAATAGTTGCAACTACCTTTTTTTAATTCTATGGGTAAAATTAAAAAGAAAATTAGATGTAAACTCAAAAAAAAAGAAAAGAAAAAAATATAGCCGTAAACTTCAAATTCTGAAAAAAAAGGAATTGCGAGATGCAAACCTGCAATTATGAGATTATAACTTTCTAATTAAGCATAGCTCCGGCCCCTTGATAATTTGCTAGTAAACAAATTGGCAATTGTAGGCAAGGGAGTCTAATTGTGAGTTAAAAGTTGCCAATTAGCTTTTTCTTTTTGTATTCTGTAGAGTAGAAAACAAAGCTGCCGCAAGTCAATGGCCTGACTTCCCTATGTAATCGGCTCAACGGAACAGGTTTCAAATAAGAAGGCCGAACTGCGTTGAAGGACAACAAATGACACACAGCGCGAGCGTGTGTGCTGAAAGGCATAGTCCATCCAACTGCTAAAACAGCAAACACTGCTACACTTCAGTCTGTTTAGACACTTTATACATATATGTTCTTCAGCTGCAATCAATCCATCAGTTTAACGTTAAAAATAGTCTTTCTCAAACCACATGTGCTTACAGAAGTCACAGCACTAACAACTAACCACTGCTTTTTCAGATAGTAGCTGACATTTCCTCTTCTGGCCGTGGGAAACAGTCCACACCGCATACACACTGTAACCGGCACTCACCGGTAACACAATATTGGCATTTTGTGGAAATACCACTTATTTAAAAAAATAAGACTGCTTTAGAAAACATCTACCATCAAGGCTGAGAGGAAAACTTAAAGAAAAAACCCAGTTTTAACTAGCTTGCCAGTGGCTGCACACTGCTGGTCATTCCCTAGTCTAGATGGTTTACCAGTTTAACTGTTAGCTTCAGTTGGTTTAGTCAACCATCTTGGTTAAATGGGTTTTAGGGCAGGTTGACCAATTTGGACCAATAGCAAACCAGCTACCATGTTCCAAAATACTTCATGTTGATGTGTGTATTACTCTGTGTTCAATAAACTTGTTACATTTTGATATTTCACTTGAAATTATGAACAATAAGTAGTTCTTAAACAAGCAAACAAAGAGAAAGCTTGCAAACCACACAGCAAAAATTATTTTCTTACTTAGTATTTTTTTGGGTAACACTACAATATTCCATTTTGAACACAAAAACTAAAAACACTGATTAATTTTTTAGGTAATGTTAATTTCAACAATTACTAATACAAAGTGGCATCTGTTAATATTATTTAATGAACCTGAGCTAACATGAACTAAAAATGGACAGTATTTTTATTAACAAAGATTATTAAAGGTTGTAACAAATTGCTCATTGTTAATGTTATTTATCCAAAAGTTAACTAATGACTTCAGCTATGAGAGTGTCACCCTATTTTTTGCCATTATAAATATTTAAAAATCTTAGAAATTAGATATACTTCCTTGAAGTATTAACAAAATGTCTTAAAAAAATATGGGAGTCTTGTTTGATAAAGAAAATTCACTGAGAAAAAAATGAGATTTTGCTTAAAAAATAGGAAAAAAATATCTGGCCAGTGGGGTCAGAAAAATAAACTCAATTCAAAGGGAAAATTTTTTTCAGATGCATTTGTCCAGATTTTTTTATTGTTTTTTTAAGCATAAACTCATTTTTTTGTTTTTGATAATTTTCAGAATAAAAATACTGAAGAAAAAAAAACTTTTACAGCGCCCAGGAGCAACATTTCTGTTCTGAGCCAGAAACCCAAAAATGCATCAGCAAGCAATAAAATTAGCAATCCTTAACAGCATCTTGTTGTTTGCTGCTTAGCAAGGAGAAAAAAGATTTAACATGTGTGACGAAGAGAGCAGTGACGCAATCAAACACGTACAGAAGTCCAGAACTTTCCTATAAGCATGCTGGGATAGAACTGGATTAAGTGGAGGTTTATCCAGAGAGTGGCGCTAGTTCCCTTCACGTCAATCAGGGAGTACAAATAAAATCATCTGAAACACAAAATATAAATGAATATAAGCGAGTCCAGGAGGCGCCCAAACACTCACACCGCTCACATTGAGCATGAACTTTCTCCACTCAGATGGGTCTCGCAATGTCTAAGAGTCTTCCTCAACATCATCATAATCCACTGAGTCACTGATCAACAGGAACAGGAAGCGAAGCTGTAGCACAGATGCACGATAAAGGCGGCTGTTGGGTTGCTAGGCAACAGCAGGGGTAGGCGGGGCCTAGTGAGGCAGAGGCACCAGGATGTCCACGTAGTTGATGGGGAAGAACCCTGATTGGCCGTGGATCATGCCCTACGTACACCAGTTGTCGTCGATCTGATTGGTCCAGAGTTATGATATGGCGCCCAACTTCGAAGCGAGTTCACCCTACCGTTCTCCGGTACCGAAGTCGTAAATGGCCCAGCGACAATACGGCTGATCCAAGCGAACTGGCGACAGACGAATGAAAGCTCTTTAAAAGTAGTTAGTGGAATGAGAAAATTATCATTACTTGAAACAAGAACTATAGTTAAACAAAATCAAAAAGTTGTGTTGGTAAGAAAACACTTTTTATTAAATAAAATATTTTACAAGAGCGCCTATCTGCAAGAACAAATTCAAAAATACCCAGTATAGAAAACAATCAAATAAAAGTCCAAACAAAATATATAGATAGTAAAACGCACCTGGTCAAATGGCGAAGATTAGTATAATTAATTACAGAAACAAGAAATATATTTAAACAAAAATCAAAAGATATGTTGAGTGAAAACACTTTCATTTCATAAAACATTTTACAGAATGTACATTTGCAACAGAACAATCAATATGAAAACAATCAAATAAAAAGCTAAACAAAATACAGAATAGTAAACACTACTTTGGTCATTTTTTAAATTGGGGGGGGTTTCTGTTTGGCACGTCATAAAGTGTTGTTTGGGTTCAGACTGGTAGACAAGAAAAAAAATCCAAAATGCACATCTAAGTGTTTATTTTTGTTCCATTGTATTTATTTATTTTGCGTCTGTAGATTTCAATTAAAATAGATACCTTCAAAGTTTTTCTCCACTTCAACCCACTTATTCAGCAGCACTTACACACACCAAAACTTAGAGTTTTATTCCTCTCTATATTCTGAAGGTTTTTACTGAGGGGTTTGTTCATATTTCATTCACACTGAATTATATAAAATTTTATTCCTAAAAATGTGGTGAAAATGCTCTCTATATTCTGAAGGTTTTTACTGAGGGGTTTTGCCTGCGCACTCAGCAGCTCTTACAAACAGGCGAAAATCTAGAGTTTATTCCTCTCTATAATTCAGAGGTTTTTTACTGGGGGGGGGGGGGGGGTTTTGTTCTCATTTCATTCATCGACACTGAATTATATATCTTTGCATTTTGTTTCTAAAAGATGTGCAAAAATGCATATATTGAAAAGGCTGCGTGTTTGTTTTTTTTTGCTCCCTTTCATCAGCAGCACTTAGTCCACAATCCTAAAACTTAGATGTCTTTTTCGCTACGTTGGCTCTATACTCATGAAGAGTTTTTTTACTGTGTGGGTTTGTTCCATAATTTCATTCACACTGAATTTATATAACATTTTAATAATATTCCTAAAAACATGCTGAAGAAATGTTAAATTGTGTTTTCTTTCTGTCAATATTTTCTGATTTAAGAGGAGTGATAAGAATAATAAATTCAAACTCCTCCTAGGATTGACCTTTTGAAAAATGATTTCTCATTCACATCTAGAAATTGCTGCTAATATTGCACAAAGACTTACACCAGATATGCAAGTAACACTTGATTAAACTTAAATATGAATGTAGAAAACATGACAAACATAGCATCGGTATTTCCTTCCTTGTGAAAACATTTTTTTTTTGAAAAATACTTATTAATTTTTTTTTTCACTTTTATTTTGTTTCAGTATACAATTTAGAAACTCTTTATTTTTTGTTATTATTACTAACTATTTTTTTGGGTTCTTGCTTTTATTTTTTTTGGATTTTTAATAAGTTTTTAGAGAGCTTTTTTTTTTGTCGTTGTGTGTGTGTGTGGTGTGTGTGTGTGTGTGTGTGTGAGGTGTGTGTGTTATATTTGTACACTTGGTGAATGCTGCAGGTGATTTTGGCAGAGTTTATTCCTCGCTTCTGATATACTCCTCACTGAGCAATTGAAGCTCCATGCGGGAGTTTGGGGGATGTATACTCTCCTTTCCCGTGGTTTGTGGACAACTCCTTTATTCCTGTAACACACAGATATTTTTATCACAGCACATATAATGTTGTTCATACTAATCTTGTAAAGCTGGAAAAATCATACGTCAATTGTTTATTCGGCCTGTGTACGGTTGGGTGCTTTCCTGGTAAATACTGATAAACTACATGTTAACTGTTCCACATGTGAATATCATGTCTGTCCCCTCCAGCTGGATGTAACATTATGTGTTCGTTCGTGCAGACCCCCAGTTGCATGATGGGAGTTTGGAGCGTCTGACCTGTCTTCTATCTTGCTGGAGAGCTGCTGCAGGATCTCAGCAGCCTGCTGATGATACTCAACCTGAGCCTGAACCAGAACCGACAGCTGACTCACCTGCTCAATCTAAACACACACACACACACTAATGTGCTATATACTATAACAAAGGAATTCACAAATGTTTTATTTTTATTTTTTTTGTCAGCTTAACAACTTTGTTAACTTTTAACAATTTAATGACACATTTGCATGTTCACGTTTTTTGTAAGGTAATTTGATATATTATGATTTAAATAAATTTTTTGTAAATTTTAGTTTTTAGTAAATTCTGTTTATTTTACATTAAAATTATTTATTCATTTTAATATTACATTTTTATGCTTTAATCAATTATTTTAAAAAGTTTGGCAAATCCTGATAATAAAATAAACATTAACTAAAACTGAAATTTATTTTATTTCAGCTAGTTGTCAAGGCAACATTTCTCATTTTAACTTTAGTTTAATTTGATATGTACTAATAGTAACTAAAACTAGAAATAAAAAAGAATAAAACTAGTAAACCTACACATTCACAGACATAAACCCTTCAAAATAACAATTATTAAAAAAAAACAGCCACCATGCACAAAATTATTAAACACGGTAGTGAAATGTACAGACAAAATTGATGTGGTTGTTTTTATGTAGTTATTGCGTATACAAAATTAAAAACATATTGAAATGTTGATTACATATTGAAAATGTTAAAAGTCAATAAGATCAAGTTAGACTAAAATAACAACAGAATTCTGTTATTATATATATGAGTAACTGTGCATGATATCGGATGAGTCATTTTATTGCATTTATATCTTATATAGATATATCCCATTGGATAGCTTACACGTGACAAAAATGTGCATTGCACACGATACTTCACAATGATCTCCACAATGCATGGGTTCGAACATTTATGGTTTCAAATTTCCAGGCATGACGATGAATTTAAGACTCCTGCAATTTGGACTGAAAATGCAAAAACGACATTAGCATTTTAAAGATCTTCTGAGCTATTTGTGCATTGTGGGATTACAGAATTTTAGATGTGCTCTGTTCTGTACTGCATTACTACAGCATTATTAAATGTTGGTATGTGCATTTT
>NW_024879162.1:202162-204662 GCF_018340385.1 Cyprinus carpio | reverse complement strand
TGAGGCTACTATTGCTCATGTAAATGTATCTTGATTTAAGATACATATATGTACTGAAATGCACTTCATATGTTCTTTAAAAAACATAACGAAAACAACTGTTCGTATAACCAGAAAAATATCTCCACAAGACTAATGAGTAGTGTTCCCCCTCAGAGAGTAGCGACATAGAGATGAGAAAATCAAATCTTAACGTCAAAAAAATTACTCGCGTCATTCCCTTGGCGCAACACAGTATCGGCCGGAAGCCCCGCCGATGTGAATCATACAGCACGCAAGGGGTATGCGAAGCGAAGGCTCTTGTCAATATTCCAGGCCTGGTCATCATGTGGAGGATCAGGAGAAGAGATGCAGAGAGTGCTTCCAGCAGCAACAAAAGTAAACTCCGAAGGATACCGCTTTCAGACAGCAGGCCAGTGTGAAGGTTCCCCAAGTGTGCCTGTGTTTACATCACATTTACCTGTGCGTTCAAGGCAACCGGAGATGAACCAGTCAAAAAATACGCACCCCAAGGCGCATAATGTGGAACGGCATAATTTATTCTTTAGGAAATGCACACACAGCTCTCCTCATATCACACACACACTCACTGACTTGTCCACAGGCACATTACCATATGTGATGTGCACTACAGCTACAAGAAAATCGCCCAGGCATCAAGACTGAAACTTTATGGCATTCCTGGCTCCAATTTCCATCATCTATGTGACATTAGGTTCAGTTTTTAAGCAGCAGAAATTTGATGATTTCCTCCTCACCACGCGAGACAACACTCAAATTCACCCCCTGGGTGCAGTAAAAAACATATACTGTTTGCAAACTCTACTATATGTTGCGTCTTTAATACTAGATTTCAGCGCGCCCGATGCCCATACTTTCTGCATTTAAACAGAAAGGCCAAGACATGAAGATTATCGTACTCGGGCACTGCATCTAATTTATCTGTGTAAAAAACATGGGCGCCTAGCTGAAAAGCAACTGTCTTTCAGTCGGATATCTGCGGTCACCTTGGTGGTCAGATCTTGATTTCCTTTCCACCAAGAAACCACTGGCAAAGGCAGAATTCTCTTTTTATGCCCTTTAAGAACGCTGAGAGGGCTTAAACATGCCCTCTGGCTGGGCTGGCATCCAGGCTCTCCGCCACTATTGCAATGCACTTTATGGCGCAGGATGCTGGCATGCTCAAGCAGTATACGTCAAGTGGTTCGGAATGTACGTCAGGCTCCTGACTGGGGCTGGCAATATGAACACATCACACCAAACGTTACCGCTGCCACTGGCTGCCGGCCCACTCCAGAATTGATTTCCTGTCCTTAAAATTTAATTTTATAAAGTTCTTAAATGGCTTAGCACCTTCACTTCTTAGGGGGGAAGTCCTTGAGATCATCAAATCAGGTAACCGTAGAACCGAAGTCTGCATGGTTTTGAAATAGGCCTTTACCAGATCTACAGGCGTCATGGCTGGGTATTTATTGCGTATTGTTTTTTATTATTTTATTTCTTTTGTTCTGTTTATTTTATTTCTTTTTGACATTCATTTTAATTCTATTGTTTAATGTTTTTATGTGGCTGGTACATTGGTCACATTTTCAGGTTGTTTTGGGGTGCTTTTTTATAAGTATGTATATTGACTTACTGATTTCCTAGACTCTCTTCAGTCTGGGACTTCTACTCTCTCTCTGGCTTCATTCTACTAACGCCGCTCATATTCACATTTCACAATGCAACTTTAATAACTAGCGCAGAATGAGACTGGAACTATACTAAAAAGGGAGGCATAAACACAACGCTCATGCATATTGCTGCTGTTCCCGAGTATTGATTTCCAAGGCGTCTGTTGAATGTGGTTGTGTCTGTGTGTATGTCTGTGTGTGTGTGTGTGTGTGTGTGTATGTGTCTCTGTGTGTGCCTGTGTGTGTGGCAGCTTGTGTGGTAAGTGACTGAGTATTGAATCACACGGCTTCCCGGGTTGGCCGGAGGGGTGGTGCTGGCAAGCGCGTCACACATGAGCTATTTTTACACACACAGCGTTGTTACACACAATCCTCATAACTTGAACGTATGTGTTCTCAATAATGTAGTTAAATAATAACCTCACAAAATCTTGCAAAACTTATCAGATCTCACATATGCAGTCATGACTGTTTCTTCTAAGCACCAAAATTTTTATTGGGAGATTTATTGAGTCTGTTTTTACTAGGAAAACTGTTTAATTCTCCCTATCTCCAAATTGTATTGCTTAACAAAGGGTATTACATTTGCTAGTTTTATAAGAATTAATTGTGAAATTGGCAATCTCTCTTTTACCCTAGCGCAGGTAAAGCACACTTTATTATATTGATTGTATCTCCCCTTAAATGCAAGACTAAAAAAGCATTATTTTCTTTTCTAAAAACATTTCTCTCTTTATTTTCTATATTTTTGTATGTTTATTATTCCTACTATGTATATATATATATATATAGGTATATATATATATATATATATATATGTGGTGTGT
>NW_024879162.1:177807-202111 GCF_018340385.1 Cyprinus carpio | reverse complement strand
ATTTTCTCACTTCAAAAAATCTACTGAGACATTTTAGCGCGGCACAAGATATTGGTTTCTCAGTATAAAAAAGTTATGTTAATAAAAGGATTAATTTCTCTCTACCATGTACCACACATACACAAATTTTGTCTTTTAAATGTCAAAAGCATTTCTATTAAGATATACATGATCTGCAAAGTCCAGCTGTGCTTAATGGGCGGCCATGTTTGTTCCCTGTAATAAGCTCATGTTTTATTAAAAATTCTTGTTTTATTTCTCTAAAACAACCTTTCTAAAGAATACTGAAAACATTTTTTTTTTTTTTTTAGCTGCACAGCCAATCACAAAAAAAATCACAATCAAGCGACAAGGGTATCTACTTTGATCGCTGGAGGATATTCTTAATGAAGTGTAATTTTAAGCACATAGCAAATATCTTTACTAAGAAACATATATTCAGAAATCAAATAAAAATAAAACCAATAACCCCTGCACCCTTTTATTCTTTTTCGCCTTTATTATAATATGAAATCTTTAAAAATTACAGCAGTGTAAAACGGTATAGACCCAGCAATAAACTGTCAATTTCCCATAATACATTATGGATGTAAAAGCACAAGCAGGTAAATTTCGTGGCGGTAATAATATACATAGTATTAGCGCGAGCGCCATAATCTTATACAGCTGGTCAGCTAACTGTGTTCCCGCAAGCATCTGTTTGTGTTGCTATAAAACTATCTTTTGATCTAACTGTAATTATAAGTGCAGAAACTTTACCCAAAATAAAAGGCTTTCTAAGTGCATCTAAAAATCTGCATTACATTTAAGGGTCTCTTTTTCGTGGAAAGTCTTCAGTCAGTGTGGAACTACATGGAGAGACCTATATCTCAGTATGCAATGATCTTGATTTCGAGTTGAAATTACAGGAGGTGTAACACAACACACACTATGTGATCATACATTATTTTTTCTTTTTTTATATCTGAGCTCAACAATATGGAAGTGTGCTTTACTGGGCACGCTTCATCTCTGTTTATGCAATTTCATATATTGATTTCTAATTTATATACATGAGCAAGGAATCAACATACAAAATAAAAAAAAAAAATAAGCTGGGAAAAACATGATAATAAGTTTAAAAACGCTGTAAAAATATAATAAGCTGCATATTTTTATTTTTATGTGGATCTTAATTTATATACATGTATATATATGCACGCACAGACACACACACACACACACATTTTTTTTTCTATATTATGCACCATTTAAAAAAAATGTCGCTTTTGCATCTAACACTCTCCAAGGCTCGCGTCTTCATACAGAAACCGAATTAAACCATAAACCCGGTTAAACCTGTGCCTTTCTCCTCAGGTGAGCATCGTTCGAGAGCTATGCGGCGGACTGCATTGCACGCGCATGAACATTTGGGAATGTCGTGACGCCGTAAGGTCCCCCGGCAGGTCTCTGGGCGCTGTTTTCACAAATTCATAAACAAGCGCGGCTGAAGCTGTCTGACTGCGGACATGAGCGTCTGTTTCTGGAGCAAACCCGTGCTGCGCGATTCAGCTTCCTCGCGAGCGCGGTATCAGGCGGAACAAATTACTACCGCGGGTAACGGACGCATCCCGCTTTCCTACCTGAGCGCCGCTTCGGTGAAACTGCTCTCTTTCAGCCCCTGCGCCACAGCATTATCTCCCCGCGGTGGTCTGTCTGCTCCTGCCGCCCGGGGCCTTCAGGGTGAGCGGCTTTAAGGGCGCGCGGAGGTTGATAAAATTACCCGTGGTGGGATTCATTGGGCTGAAAGGGTTCAGTCCGCGGAGGACGCGCGTGATGAAAGGCCCTGAGCGCGCGCGCGTTTGATGAAGCTCCTTGGTGAAAGGATCTTGAAATCCTGTTTTTATGCGTACAGCTCCAGAGCAAAATCTCATCGTCCGTGTAGATTTCAGCACTGGACAGCAGCTTCGCAAGTACTACGACTCCTTCATTACGCGCGCGCCGCGATTTCAGCGCACCGGATGATTTTCTAAAGTACCCCGCGACAGCAGCCGCGGCATAATCTTTTTACAGGCGGGCTGAAAGTTATTCAAGAATACTACCAGATATCTCTTTAAATACTGTGAATTCCTCACCTTTATTATATGATCCCTTGTAATTATATTTGATGCCATTCCTAGTGGCCTTATTCAGCTTTTGCCTGCCAATATATCTTATAGAATTATAGATAATATATTAACTTTTATGTTTAAAAACCATGTAGAAACATATTATTGCCTAAATGCAAACCTTTTTGGAATTTGTTATATGATGGGATTGAATGGAAAGCTCTGGAGTGTACCCAGTAAATTACTGTCTCACCAAATGCACTTGTAAATAAGTTACATGTAAAGTTATTCATTTGATTTACTTAGTGAGACAAGAAGTCCCAAAAAATATTTTAGAGACATGCATCTTTGTAACTTAGAGGAAGAATCCATAAAACACTTATTCTGTGATTGTGTATTTACCCAAATGTTTTGGATTGATATTGAATATCTCAAATTTAAATGTGTAAAAGATTCTCTGGTAAAGATATATTTTTGTTGTATAAAAATACAAGTTTAATCCTTTTCTTTATGGACATTTCTTTTGTAAGTTATCCCCCTGTAGTATTTCTTTCTTCTCTGTTTTTTTATTTGTTCCCTTTGATGTTATTTCAGCAAAAGGAAAACAAACACTTAAGAGACAGTTGTTGTTGTCAGGTTTCTCTTATTTTGGGATTTCTAAATATGTAATGCCTTACAGGGACTCCTTTGGCCCACACACACATATTTTATTTTGATTCAAGTTCAGCTAAATGCAATTTTGTTTATAAATAACAAACGCGTATTATGGAATCTCTCTACTATAATATCATATCAGGAACATATATTGTAAAGAAAAAAAAAAAATCTAAGTTAAAATGAAAGATCACGAGAGTACACTTTTTTACTAAGAAAATACTATTTTCAGTCTTTCTTTCAATTTCAGAATTTCACACTTTCAATCCAATGTGCTATTTTTCCCTACTTTCAGAATTCATTGCAAATAAGTACTCAGCTGCATTTCTGAGCTAAAAACTGCAAAACTCTTCACAAAGATTCTTTGAAAAGTCGTCTGATATCATGTTGTCACAGTCACAGGTTGCTATTATGGTGACGACCTTCTACAGTCACAGCGTGGGTCCAGCACGGCTCCTCTTTGATTCTTAGTAGTGAAGACACCTGCTCTTTCCCGCGATTCCTTTCATGGCACTTCTGGGAATCACGCCGCGCGGTTCGCTGGCGGCGTGGTAAATAAACCGACGTAGCGCCTTCCACAGGCTGTCAGTAGCCGTACAGCACACGCGGTGCTGCGCAGGTAGGTGACTGGCTGCTGGCTGCGTGAGACTGCTGGACTGCTATCCCTGGCGGGACAAGTGGATCGCGGTTCCTCACCGTGAGTTTGTTTCTTTGTTTTCTTCCCAGCGGCGTGACTGGACTTCTCCGCCATGTGTCTACGCCACAGCCAATGGCTGACTAAGGGCCATTCCTGATTGGTCAGGACAAGACCGGTAGCCCTCCTCCACGGATAAGTAACTGGAACCTGACATTCAGCCAATGCCTGTTGAAGGTTGCGCATGCGGAACTGGCGACGAAGCCTCGCTGGGCGGCCGGGTCGACGCATTGCGCTTATGTCCTGCTGGTCACGCAGCCCGAGCCGCCAGCGGTGGTGGCCTGGCTGGGGTTTGCGCTTTTAGCCGGCTAAGGCTACGCGCGAGCGAGCTCAACATCAGCGCTGCATTTCTCTCGGCAGCGGCCGAAGCCGCGCTCTGACCCTTCTCGGCGCACAGCCAGAAGTGGGGACCTTCCGCCGCCTCTTTATCGTGAAAACGCCTTGGCTGACGCCACCAGGCGCCACGCAGCGCAGCCTGGCTCTCGAGACCGCTCCCCGTTCTCGGGCGAGGCCCGGGCGCGACCGCCTGGGCTTACCCGCGCTTGATGCGTTGTTCTTCGCTTCGCGCAGGCGCTTCGCAGACTGCGGCGGGAACTTCACAGTGATCCGCAACGCCCCGCCTTCCATCTTTTGGCTTCTGGTTCCTCACTTCTCCCATCTCGCACCGGGCGAAACCGGGCTTGGCTGAGCCGCCAGCTTTGGCGTCGCAGGATGGCGAGTGAAACATCGGACGCGACTGGATTTGAGGAAACCGCCGGAGAACGCTTAGATCTCCTTCCCATGGCAGGATTCCTCAGCGCGGAAACGCCTTTGGCGATGGCTGCCGAAAGATTATCTCGGTTTTGAAATTGTGGGATGCTGCGGGTTTCTGCATGGATCTGGCTTGCCCTCGCCATGATTCCATTTACGCGGACTTGCTCTCCCAAAAACGAGGAAACCTCTGACGCGCGCATGTCACGCACTGCCCCGGCCTGCCATGGCGACTCAGCTTATCCAGAACCCTCCCTGGCGAGTCCTAAAGACGAGTTGCCGTCTTTGTTCGACACAAGAGCTGGTAACTGTACCATAACTATTACTTTCTACCATAGACGGCCAGGTGTTGTGCGTTTTAAGCCCAGCTGTTAGTGGTTTATGGAGTAACGTTTTGTTAGCCTCCTTAAGCTACGGTATGCATCCAATGTAGCATACATGGTAGCAATCTACCGTGCAAAATAATGGCCTTTTGTAAGCTGGTTGCTTTCTATAAAAATAATGTTAAAAATACAAACAAAGTAAAGTAATGAGATACTAATAAAAAATGCATAATATTCCTTCTTCACTTTCAAACAAATGCAGTTCGCGGTTTTTTGCTTTGCCAGGTTCCCACCAAAGTGACAGTAAGAGTAACACAAAGATAAATACAAGCTGTGTTTTATATACCGTGCGATTTACAAATAGTTTGCAAACTTGGCTCAGCCAAACCGGAATCATAACGTGAATCACCTTGCCTTATGCAAACCTTTGCTTTAATATACTTTACCGCCTGCCGGCTGTAAACGCTTAATGCTGGCCTTCCTCATGCATTCTCCTGAGTTATTTTATGACCGTTAAAGAAAGATTCTCATGCTAGACATCCCCAAAGCCAAAATACGGCCAGTAAAGATGAGCACATTTCTGCGCCAAATACACCCTTCAGTGGCCTCTGGTATTAAAGTTCAGTGAAAGTTTTTTTTCCCTGTATGACCCATAAAGGGTGGGATTTCATTGTATGGGCACTTCTCCTGGAAGAGTGCGCATACATCAAACACAGCGTGAGCAAGAGCAGCCCTTCAACGTGCTTAATTCATTAATCCATTAGCCGTAGTAATTTAAGTCAATAAAGTTTTTGTTCCTGTTTTATTTATATCGACGTCACAGAGTCAATATAGTCAAAGTGTTTGTTCCTGTTTTATTTATGTCGATCTGCCAGTCAACACAGACTGTTTTCGGAGAGAAGCGTAAAGCTGTATCTGTCTTTCATAAATCTGATAAAACTAAAGACTTTGGAGATATGAGGGATGCAGTACTACTCTATAAGTGCTCGATAACGCTCTGGGAACGTTATAATAACATTAGAGGGACGTTAGATTAAGGGGAGACACTTAAAAATAAAGTTTTTTCATGCAGCTGTCAATTTTTTGATTTTGGGCTTTTTGGCTTTTCATAAAGTGTTTTTTGTTTCTTTTATAGCACTTTATCTATTTGTGTCAATAGATTTCAAATACAATACATATTTTTAAAGGCCGTTTTCTCAGAATTAGTTTTTTCTCCAACACTGAGCCATAAAGCTCCACTTCAGCAGCACTTACACACACCAAACGTTACATTTTTATTCCTTTCTATATTCTGAAGGTTTTTACAGAGGGATTTGTTCATATATAATTTTCTTGATTATATACAGCATTTTATTCCCCCAAAAATGGTGAAAATATATTGTTTTCTAGCTGTTCAAAGTTTTTTTTGTGTTTTGGTGTGTGACAAAAATGAGATATGAATTATTTCTTTTGAAACATTTGTATCTTTTGTTTCTAAAATGTTTAATAAATAATTTTTTTGATGATTTATTCATGTGTTGTTTTTTTTGTACTAGAAATGTGTGCAAATTAGCGCATATTTAATTAAATAATGCCTCATTTGGATATTTAAACATAACATTTTAGAAAACTTATAATGCAAAAAATGTTTGCAATTATCAATGTAATCAATCAACTTGGCAAGTAAGGTGATAACTATTAGTTAATTTTTTTTTACCCTATTCACCTGCAGTGTCTCGTCTTAACTGTGTGTGTTATGTCACCTTAAAAGTCGGATGGATTCTGATTGGCTGTCATGTTTTTATTGTTCATCAGATGAAAAAATTATCGCTCTGAAAGTTATTCCAACAATATTGTTATTCTGTGCCAGTATCATTATAGAATGGACTTTGCTATTCTTATAGATAGAGAGATTATTAGAGTGTATCTTCTTACAGTGTAACAAGAGTTTTAAAGTCAAACATACTTTTTAAAATCTGCACAAATACAATTAATACTGTATATTCAAAAAGAAAAAAAACTAAAAATAAATCATGTATTTCAGATTCTTTTACTTAGACTGTGGCACAGGGCTTAGTGTGTGTATTTATGTATGCATATGTGTGTGTGTGTTTGTGTGTGTGTGTGTGTGTGTATTTGTGTGTGTGTGTATGTATGTATCTGTGTATGTGTGTGTGTGTGTGTGTGTGTGTGTGTGTGTGTGTGTGTGTGTGTGTGTGTTTGTGTTTTGTGTGTGTATATGTGTGTGTATGTATGTATGTGTGTGTGTGTGTGTGTGTGTGTGTTTTGTGTATGTATGCGTGTGTGTATGTGTTTGTATGTGTGTGTGTGTGTGTTTTGTGTGTGTATATGTGTGTGTTCACCTGCAGCATGTATCCTCTCACATAGTCACGCAGCGTCCATCCAAGAGTGTGTATGATGTTGAGCACCTGTGTGTGTGTGATGACGCTGAACAGACATGTTGCACAGGATCTCCGCCTGACGGAAGCCGCCTGTCTCCCGATACAGAATCAACTGGCTGAATTTCAAACCCCCCGTTACTCGGGACGATCTCCACCTGCCCCGAACACAGCAAGCCCGGAGCGCACACCTTACAACCCCCGCTGCACACACACACACACTCACACACATCAATCCACAACACTGGTGACGGGAATCCAGTCTTCAGGCAAACACGACACACACACACCACACAACAGTGGTTCCATACCGTTGACCACCCAGCCAGTGCACCAGCGATCACCTGACCTGAATGTTTGTCCTTGCAGGAAACACGCACACGTACAGTCGCTGTGTGCAGCCAACAACCTGCAGAACAAGAAAGTAGAGCAAAAAAGCACGTTTACACATTTTAAACTTATAAATAAAATAAACCAGACTGATGAAATCAAGAAACAAAAGAGTTTGTTTCTTATTACAGTCACTCTGAAGCTCAAACTGAGCGAAACATGTTTAATCACGATCCGTATCTGTTATTTGAGAAAACAATAATAAATGTATAATTTCAATTAAATAAAATGTATAATAAAATAATCTCAATTATAAAAATAAATAATTAAAAAATCAATAAAAATAATTATAAAATAAAAAAATAAAAATAAGAACTAAATATAATATAATTATAAAATTTATTTAAAAAAAGCATAATAATACTAGGGTCAATAAAAATTTTAATTTGGCTGTAATTGTTTTAAGAATTATTTATTAAAGACAGTTTTATAAATAATTCATTTTTATTTTTAATGTTTAGATACATAATTGAGTTCGTTCACAGTGAAGTATGTGCTTATGGTTATGACTGAAGAATTGCTTCCATGTAAGACGTGTTAAGGATGAGGCTCTTTGCATATGGCAAATGTCCAGACTTAACAGTTTTTGACACTGAATTATGTTAAATTTTACAATTTTAAATTCAATTTATTTCACTCATTATTTTTTTACAAAAAATAAAGTCATGTATGACTTCAAATAGACACATCTGAAAACATAGTAAAAATGTCATTTATGCACAAGTATATTTTCAGGTCATTTTACATTAAGCGTGATAGCTGTTTATTGAGTTTTAGTGGAAATTAAATGATTGACATCGTCCACCTGTATCTCCTCCTTCATCTTCAGAGTCGTGCTCTCTTCATCTCGCTTCAGAAGAGACTCGTCTCTGTCCGTCTGTCAAACACACAAATGAATAAAATAAAATAAAACGAATGAATGAAAATGAATAATGCACGGAAAAATCGCTCTTGCTCTCCAATGAATGACAATCAAGTGAACTGAACAGAGAATGAACTACATAAAAACTAACGTTCTAATAGTTCAAAGTGAAGCATTTTTCAACATTTTCATCATGCTTTCTGTCGAAAAAACACATACATCTCATGAATCCATTTAATAAACAAGAATATTTCAGACACCTATTTCTCAAAAGTTAAAAGTATGCACATGTGCGATACCTCCTGGAGGAGTGTGTGTGTCCACGTCCCCATATCTTCAGGCTTCGGGAGGCTCTTCCCCGGGTTTAGTCCGTATCTGGAGTCTCCTGATGAAGTTCTGATGGGAGCATTGGGGCCCGAGGAAATATAAAGAGCCCTAATCACTATCACTCTCTCTCCAAACCGCCAGACTCCGCCCTCTTTTAATGAGAACAGTAGAGCGGCCCTGCGTTTGATGGACGGCCGAGCGTTACTTTGTCTTGAAGAGAGGAAATACAAACAACAACTCCGACGGATTTTTTAAAAATCACACACATTCACACACTCAGAAGCACTGGGAGGAAAAGAGCTTGGCCCCTAAAACTGCACAGAAACACGGATCTCAAATGTGCTGATCAGCATTTCAACAGCCCCATATATATATGATATATATATATATATTATTCAACCACATCTGCATCAGATGTCAATAGAAATGGACCATAAATTCAAAGAAATCAAAGCAATCACATTGTGGGCAGGCAAATATTCGTTTGAGAAATGGCATATTGTTCCGAATTCGAAGTCAATCGTATATTTTTGTGCAAACAAATTAGCTAGTAAAAATAGTTTTGTTCATTGAAATAAAAAAAAAAAAAAAGCGAAACATCAACTGAATTTTTAAATGTTTGCCTTAAAACTCTAACTATGAAGTTTAGAGTGTGAGCACTAAAATTATTAAAACTGAATTAAAAAGAAAAGATACATAGACTTAGTTTTTTAAAATGAATAAACAAATTACCAATTTTACGATACAAATGGAATGTTATACAAATAAAACCTAATTCTAATGTTTTATAATTCTAAATCAAATAATATATAAATATTGTAAAATTACACTAGTTCAGCTTTGTTCATAAATCATTTAAAATATAACAAAAACATGAAATGACTAGCAAACAAAGTCTGATCCTTTACGTTAAGCAGTTTGAGGCTGAATTAAATGCCGAAATATGTGATGAGGAAAACAAATGAAGGCCCATTCATAAAACTAGAACAATATAGCAAAACGTGAACCAATTGAGAGTAAAGTTCAATTCCTGGGGCAAAAACTAAAAACGGTGACTTTCACTTCTGGACTAAGTATACAAGCTGGTATTTAATCCGGTGTATTATTTGTTGAGTTATTTTATTTTTAAGTGTTGGCTTCTCTTTCTTCTAATGCATCTTTAGTGATTGAACTGTAGGCGCCTTATTACTTTGTATATTGGTGGAAGGTTTTGAAAATCTACAGCCAATCAGAATCCAGAAGCTCCTGAGGGTTTGTGAGTGAATATGAATAGCTAATGATTAACTAAATCATGAAAATGTAAAATTAAGATAATGGTTATCAAAATCAACACTACTTTAAAAAAAAAAAATAACATAAATATGTCAGTTGTATGACATCAGAAAACTGAAAATGCTTTGTTGGCAAATTAATTAAAAACCATTAACTTAAAATTGCCTAAAATAAATAAAATAAATACTTTTCGGTTGAAAAATGTTTGTTAAGGCTTGGTTTTATATCACTTCTTATAATTAATTTTAGCAGACATGATTATTAACATAACATGTCAACTTGCTCTGATTTCATTTTGTTTGTAACATTCTCAAATAATATGCTAAATATTTTAAACTACTTTTTAGCTCCCTGCAAAATGGTGGACCAAAATTAAAAGAAATAAATAATAACATAGATGATTAATAATAAATTTCTAAGTGAGTAAATAAATGACTTGCTTAAAACAAATATAGTTTGTGAGTAAAATTTCAAAATATAAAATCCTGATTTTAATATTTTAGTACCTTTGTTTCCTTCATGTATTATTTTCTGTACTTATTGTTAGTCGTTTTTAAACTTTTCATTTACTTTCTTATTTCACCTGTTTTTATATGTATATATTTAATGCGTTTTATTTTTATTTATTTCTAGATTTTTTTCTTTATTCCCACAATGCATTTATGTTCCCAGGGTTATTTATTCATTTATTTAGTGTGTCCTTTACCGTTGTGCAACATCGGAAGATAATTGATTTCACTAAATCTGTAAATCAAACACACATGGGAATAAATAAATAAATTCGATTAATCAATACACTTAAAAAGAAAAATCAAATGGCATGAATAAAGTAACAATAATAATTTAAGAACCAATGAAAGAGAGAAGCACTACAAGTTTAAAAAGAATAAAACATAAATACAGAAAATATTACATAAAGGAAACAAAAGATTACATTTGAATTAAAAAAGAACTATATTTGTTTTGTCAAGTCATTTATTTCTTTATTTATTTTCCTATATCCATTTATTTTATTTTACGTTTGATTTTCCGCAGGTTGTGGTCCTCCATGCTGCAGCAGCTATAAAACAACACAAACACCGAATATTTCACAGGTCCGAACCCTCATGAGGGACAGACCTGCGGCAGCAATCCCCGCGCCGCGCGGAAATCAGGGGCCGTTTGGCAGCGGAAGAGCCCCAAACAAACACAGAAAACACGCAGGAATTAATATTTTATAAACGGTTGCGCCGTTGTAGTGGGTTTTGTTCCTCTGTTTCACGAAACAACTGACTGTACCGTCGTTGTGAAGTACTGACGGTGGTTGGGTGTTAATTAAATGGGGACGGCCTCAAAAGCATCCCGCGGCGCTCTTTCTTTCTCGTTAGCGTAACACTTCGCTCCCCCTTCGAGCCGCGGCCAAGCCGGAGAACTCAGTGACCCTTCCAAAAACATCCGCGCCCAATACCCGGAAGGATAGAACGCGTGAGAGGCGAGGATGAGAGTAACCTACTTGAATGCCCTTTCCCTCTGAAGCCAGCTTTCTTCTGTCCCACATTGAGCCGTGAAGGAGCCGCTGTGCGCGTCCGACCTCTACCTGCGCCGTTCTCTTTTGTGCGCTATCCAACTTGTGGCACATTCGGCGATATTAAATGGGACAAACCCCAGCATGATGATCTTTGTCGTAATTAAAAACTTGAAATCACTTTCAGACATTTCCCCCCGATGTGCTTGTGTAAAAGAAAAATCATGGGAAATAACCATGCAGCCACAGATCCTGATCATTTATTTTTTGAATTCCTACTTATTATTATTATTTACATTAGTATTTAGGAATTACATTTTACTCCTTCACTACCCAACTGTTTTTCGGTCAATATCGCGACTTGCGATTTATCGGCTTATATCGTGAATAAATATAAAGAACAACAAGTTGCAGGAAACGCAAAACTGTTTTTGATCTAACATAACCTGTGTGTTTTTATGATTATGAGGATTCAATGAAAATAACATGATATCAAACACCAGTGTGCGATATTACACAGCACAAAGAACAGAATGTTCCGATAGAAATAACTGGAAGCAAATGAGATCGGGAGTCTATCAGCGCATATTTCCCGCGGAAAAGTTAAAAATAAAGTGGATATGCTGAAAAAAAGGAAAAAAGATGTAGAAAAATTTTTGCACAGAAAATCTCTAGTCAATTGCCACAATTCATACAAAGAAGAAACAACAATTAACATATTGAATCGAACACTAAATTTAAACTAATAGTGTTTTCTTCAATAACCTTTATTTTTAAAAATAATTTTTACAGCATTTTTACACCCGTCTAAACGGACAAGTGGGATTTTTTTCAGCATTTTAAAATTAATATTTTTTATTTTATTTTTATCATTATTTACATTAAAACATATTGTACAAAAATACAACCAAATATGTCAGGGGCATATAGAAAAATATTAAATGCATTGTAATCTATTAAATATTTACAGAAAACCATTGTACCTTTTAAAACAACTGCATAGTTTGTATTGGTCTCCAAATATATTTAAATGTCACTTTTAAATGCCAGTTTTTATTAAACCATTTTTTGATTGTATTCATTATATAATCAAGCAAATATAATAATTAAAAAATAAATACTAGATTTTAACCACCATCCAATGAGATTTTCAAGCTGTTTTGTGCGCAAAATACTCCAAACCTGCTGACGAACACTTTTACTCTGCGACCAACAATTACGACTAAGAGATTTGAGAATCAAAGTGTCTTTCCTTTTAAAAAACGTACATGTTTTAATAAAATGATAAGCTGAACCATCTCTTGCTCTTTCTGGACTGTGATACATTTTTAACTTTTCAACGTCGAGCAATAAAAGCAGCCAGCCTTAAACTGACATTTCATACTGGACTTAATATCAGGACTGTAATAATTAGAGGCGTAAGCGTCAGTAATGACTGTAAATGCTCATGTAGATTCATGGTGACGAGACGACGCCGGGACTTTAAGCAGTGAAATGTGTTCGTTACAGCAGAAAACAGCATTTAAATCAGACATGAGATTAAAGCTGCTCTCAACGTCATTCACATGGTCATGACAAACACGTCCCTGTTAGTTTGTTCGGCCACATGATCCTCTTAAAGACCCAAGTGACCCGAAGAGAGAGACATTTACACGTGTTATTTTAAGACACACACACACACACCACACACACACACACACACACACACACACCACTTCAAAAGTTTGGGGTCATTAAAAGTTTTGGTGTTTGATAGAATTCTCTTCTGCTCAACAGGGCTGCATTTATTGATCAAAATAGACAGTTAACAATTGGTGAAATATTATTATAATTAAAACCGCTGTTTTTCACTGTGTGAATATCTGTTAAACTGTAATTTATTTCTGTGATGCGCAGCTGTATTTTTCAGCATCATTACTCCAGTCTTCAGTGTCACTGATCTTCAGAAAATCATTCTAATATGATGATTTTGCTGCTCAAGAAACATTTCTGATTATTATCAATGTTGAAAACAGTTGTGCCTGCACAATATTTTTGTGGAAAACTGTTGATATGTTTATTTTTTAGGAGTCACAGATGATGATAGAGAGTTCAAAAGAACAGCATTTATTTGAAATAGAAATCTTTTGTAACATTAGAACTGTCTTTACTGGCACTTTTCATCAATTTAATGCCTTCCTTGATGAATAAAATTATTTTCTTTCTCAAAGAAAAAAAAAAATAATCATTTTTGACCCCAAACTTTGAAAAAGTAGGCTTATTATCTATATAAGTTTATAACGGAATGACACAATTTTCATTTTTGACTGAAACGAGTTCCCCTTAAAGAGTCAGCAACACTGCTAAGGACATTCGTTTTTTTCTTTCTTCCGTTTTAGGAGTGTGTCTCTAAGCAGGACACTGAGTTTGAAGCTGCACTAGATCCTCCAGAGATCATGAAAACAGCCCCCCTGTGGTTCGTAGTGTGGCTGCTGACGCCACTGAACATCAGTCCTCACGTCTCACAGGAGACGTCAGATAAACTGATGCTTCAGCGCAACACTCACGCCAAGTTTTCTGAGTTTGAGTCTGATCAGCATCTGCAGCCGAAGTTTCATTCTGACCATCGTTCACAGCACACAGAAACTGATCCTACACACACATCTGTTTGTCATCTCGCACACTAATCCCATCCTACCATCCTCACTCTCGAGCCATTATACCGTTTTGCCTACAGCTGGATACAAGACTTCCTGACAGAGCACCCCCACGGACAGTGAGACTGGGCCCTGCACATGCTCCTCCATCACTCGGAGCACAGGGCTGTGTGCTCAGTCCCATCCTGTTCTCCCTCTGCACCTGCAAACTGTGTACGAAATCGCTCATAAGCTCCTAAACCATTAGTCACAGACTCAAGTGTCTTATGTCGTTGGAATCGTTGGCTCACGATGGACAAAACACATTTTGAGATTGCTTAAGATTGGAACTTTGGAGCACTTATCGCCAATCATTATTTCAGATAGTAACTTCGAATCGCTTATTGCGAATCATTTGCTTCAGATTGGAACTTCGGAGCGCTTATTGCGAATCATTTGATTCCGATCGTAACTTCGGAGCGCTTAACGCGAATCATTTGGTTCAGATCGGAACTTCAGAGCGTTTATCGTGAATCATTTGTTTCAGATCGGAATTTCAAAGTGCGTATCGTGAATAATTTGATTCAGATTGGAACTTCGGAGCGCTTTTCGCGAATCATTTGGTTCAGATCGGAACTTCAATGCGTGTATCGCGAATCATTCAGATCGGAACTTCAGAGCGCTTATTATGAATCATTTGGTTCAGATCGGAATTTCAAAGTGCGTATTGTGAATAATTTGATTCAGATTGGAACTTCGGAGCAGGTTAATAATTTTTTTTTTTTACTCGGATCGGACACTTGTAAAGTGATTATTGCAAATGATTTGGTTCAGATCGGAACTTCGGAGCGTGAACCGGAGCCAGAGTTTATAAATACATATATACTTTTTTTTTTATATCTCAAAAAGGTGAATTTTCACCTAAAGGTGAGGAGTTTGCATTGATGCAACAGCAACACACGCACACACACACACACACACACACACACACACACACACACACACACACACACACACTCAGCGCATCACTAGCAGCCAGTGTAAGCAGTCTCTCCAAGCGTGTACGTCTGCAGACTGCAAGACAGGGGCGTAACTTGAAAGAGGCGTAACTTGAAGTAGGAGGCGTAACTTGAAGTTGTCGAAATCTCACAGAATCACAGCGAGATGTTCAAAATGGAGAAGAATGTTGGCTGCTTTCAGTAGGGCACGTACGAGACTCAATATTGATTACGTAAAAAAAACAACCTATTTTTTAAGGAAAGCAGGGGTTTTTTAGGCAGGATTTGAATGCATAAGGTGTGTGTAGATTATTAATGGGTAGGGGGACAATGTGAGTGATGCGTACCTTTAGTAGGAAAAACCTATTTTTTTTTATCTGACTCCCACTCCGGGACCAGAAGAGGGCGGTATTGCACCAATAAGCTGGATGCCAACCGCCGTTAGAAACTGGAAAGACAGTTTACAATGAGTTACATGGTGAGAATAATATTTTTTCACGAAATAATTATTTAAATTTAAGAGTACAAGTTATTTTCATACAGTGTTATTGATTTTGGAGTTAATTAATCTTTTAAAACTAAGGTGTAAAGTCAGCAACATATAAGCAAAAGGTGTAAAGACCTATCCTCCGGTTTCGGTTTCACAGACAAGACGAATTGAGCTATGGCCTGATCCTGGCTTAATCTAAACCCTGTTTGTTTCTTACATTAATATAGCATATTTGTGATTTGTGCTGGAAAAAAACCACTTTTTATAATGAATAACTAACAGGGGAGCTCCATTAAGTACACTTCTTTTAAAGTGGATTTACATAAACCATATATACATCTTAAAGACTATTACTAAATGTCTATTTATCATCGGACAGGATAGTCTTTAATAAGTATTGCAGATAAGCACATTTAACAGAGATGAAACAGGCATCTGAGTGATGTGTGTGTGCTGTCTATTATGTAGAATTCACTGTCAACGTACTGCTTTAGATGAGTGTAAGTCATTGTACACAAACAAATCTACATACGTAACCAAACACTAGTCTCTATTTTATTTGTCCATTTTGCAATATGGATAATTTTAGGAACATTTGTGTTGGATAAAAAGCGAGTTACAACATCAGTTACTAACTCAACATGCAGATGCAGTATATCACAGATAAATTCACAAGGTTACTTGACTCTTGTCTGGATGTTACAGGAAAACAGATTATGTTTATCTGCTGTAGAGTGACTGATAAAGGAATGCTGCCATCAAAGCATTTGTGTAAGTACA
The DNA here is from genome assembly GCF_018340385.1 of Cyprinus carpio. Lineage (NCBI taxonomy): Eukaryota > Metazoa > Chordata > Actinopteri > Cypriniformes > Cyprinidae > Cyprinus > Cyprinus carpio. Next base: position 185,987 of record NW_024879162.1, on the reverse strand, counting down.
CTACCAAAAATAAATAAAACATTTTAATTAGTGTAATTTCAAACAGTTACTTTACAGCACTTTTCTTATTGTTGTTTTTCTGTGCATTTGCTGCAGATCTTTTGTGGTGGAGCAGGACCTGCAAGGAAAGGGAAAAAAAAGGAAAAACCTGACAAACAAAAGAAGAAAAGTAATGACTTTTTGTTCGTGTGTGTGGATTCTGTAGGTTATGAAATGTCTGCAGATGCGCAGGTGTGTGCACTGAGGATGGAGAAGGTTTCCACGGCAGAGCATCCGGAAATGTCCAGAGGACACGGATAGACCTCCATCACTCCAGCTCTTACTGGTCTCATCAGGACAGATGCTGCTGCTGTGTCTCTCTTCATCATCAGTGACCCCAAGAGCAGCGAGAGCATCTAGAGAAACACCAAAAGACACTGAGGATTTGATTTTGGTAAAAGTTTGTTCTGCTGGTTTCTGTTTATAAGACGACGGCCCGCCCCCCCCCCAGGCTGACTTTCAGAAGCTTCAAAAAGCATCATCAAAAAATGTGATGGAGATAGGCTTTTATCTGCGTAAGTGATTGACAGTGCTCTTATTACAGAGGGCCTACACATCCTCTGATCAAGCTGGAGAAAAGAGCCGTGCTCAAGCACAGTTTTGAACCAGTTCAGTGTGTTTTAGCACACTACAAAAGTAATAGGAAATCAATGCATGTACTTGTAAAACTCTGTGTAAATGTTTTTAGCAGGTAGTGGGTGAGTTCATGGAGAGCAGCACACTTATTGTTTGGAGCAGACACGCAGCAGTCAGATTGTCCCGCATGTGTTCTTCTTCTGCTCTCGCTTCAAGGTTGTTGGTTCAGAGAGCCGTCATCAAGGTGCTTCCGCATCCTGTTGCTCAAACGACCTCCCCGTTGAGAAAGAGTGAGATTGTGAAGACAGCGAGTCGCAGCAGCAGAACCGGCTCACGCTGTGTTGAGATGATTAGTAAGAAGTGGGGGTCACCGTCCTGTAAATACATGGATTGTTAGAAACAGTACGTTTGAAAGAAGCTTTGTTTAGTTGTTGTTGAGCTTGTACATGTCTGTATTTATTGTGATTGCTAACATTTTCTACCTTCTTTTAATCATGTAGACATGTTTCTTGGTTTGTCAGTAAAGAAAAAGTATAAATAGTTGAATCTATTCATGTATTAATTTGCTTGACTGAAAACTGATGTATTTACCATAAACTGGCATTACTGTATATTCATGTATAGCTTGTCACGGTACAGAAAATTACTGTTTGGCTTGCTTTTATTCATTAATATATGTTAATTTGAAGGAAAAAAAAGTATATAATTATTGGTTGGCATTTATCATTATTATTGCATGTAAGTGTTGGGATGAGCACACGAATGCAATTTTTTCATTATGGGGTAATGTTGGCAATTTTTGAGTAGTAATACTTACAGTTTTTAGATATACAAGCAATCAACAATCTCTCCAAAGGGAGGATCTTCGAGCAGCTGTTCGACGTTTCGTTTTGTGCAGATATTTGCAGAGTCGATGAGAGCAAACTGATACGGGACTGTTGAGATTTAGTGATGCTGCTGAGGTGGGGTAGTGCACCATGATCCTCTTTTGTATTATTATTGCCAAAACTTATTACAGAAAAAGTCATGGTAAGACGTTTTGTATCTAACAATAACAATCATAAAGCCATAAAACCAGGGAATAAAAAAAAAACGTGTCTCATCATAGTATAAGATACGATACAAGAAAAAAAAATTCCATAAAATAATTGGAAAAAACTATTCTAGATGATAACGATTTGGGGTTTCTAATTCTTAAAAAAAAAATACATAGGGTGGGAGCGGGGTTAAAAATTATAAAAACTTAGAATAACAGGTATTGGCTATACTAACAATCTTCATTATACAAGATACAAATTACTTCCATTAAACATTTCACTCATATCTTTTTAAGTTTTTAATTAACGCTCGTTTTACACTTTGTATGTCACATGTATCAACATTATGCGGAAGTATGAGTATCCAAAAGTCGCCTAATTGCTTTCAGACACAAATAACGCATTCAGGCTGTAGAGTATGTATCTTTATACGAGCTGCTTTTATCGCTCCGTTTCAATTAGTTCTTATTGAAATGTTACAGTGCCTAATTAAAGGGGGTATGCACGGTTTCGGAACGCAGCCCTACAAAAATCTCGTTTTGACATCTCGCGTGGTTTCTGTGTGATTTTGGGACAACTTCAGTTTACTGCCTCGTTTCGTAAGTTTACGCCCACTTCAAGTTTACGCCCTGTCGGTATGCAGTCTGCAGACAGACCCTTCGCAGTCCATCTGACAGTCAGATAATCTACAGAAATGAGACCTTGACACCCCCTCCGTTCTCTCCTCATCTGTAGATGGCGACGGAAAGAGGATTTTCACAGAGGTGGAGGATTTAAACAAACAACACCGCGCTACTCGACATCCAGCATCTGCGTGAAAACTGCTCGCTTTCTTCAGATCATCAAGCAATTAAAGGTGTTTTGTGATGAACATAAGAGTCCCTGGCGCTGCCACCTGCTTTGAAAACCTACCAGACCAGACCAAAGAAATAACATGTGGTTTGCAGCTTTTATGAGAAAAATAAATGGCTTATTTAACTTTTTTAATAATTCTGCTAAATGTACAAGAAAACTATTATTATGAAAAATAAAATAAAATGTCATTAAATACTGTCTTTAAAAACATGCAACCTTCCTGTGAATGTGAGCATTTGAATTGTCCTGTCTCACAGGTGATTCAACTTCAGTTTCTTCAGTGTTTTCTCTTTTGACTTTCCTCTGGAGATATGCGAGAATAAGTTTCTGGAGGGAGCCTTTCAGTGGAGACTGCAGCGTCTGAAGTAAAAACAAGTCCCATAATCCACCTCTGTGACGGGTCAGAGGATGCAAGCAACCTACAGGAAGAAAAACAACAGAGAGAGAGAGTTAAGAGAGACTAAATAAATTACTCTAGTAGAAAGTACAAAGTACTCATTTTTAAATTTTACTAGAGTAAAAGTACAGATACCATAATAAAATATGTACTTGAGTAAAATTCGAGGTTACCTTTGGCAATTTGTAGTGAGTAAAAGTATAGATAAAATAATAAAATCTTACTCCAGTTAAAAGTACAAAGTAACTCATTTCCATTTTACTAGAGTAAAAGTACAGATACCATAATATTACTTAAGTAAAATTAAAAGTGCTCATTTGCAATTTTTAAGCGAGTAAAAGTATAGATACCACAATAAAATATTACTTAAGTAAAATTAGAAGTACTCATTTGCGATTTTTAAGCGAGTAAAAGTATAGATACCATGATAAAATATTACTTATGTAAAATTAAAAGTACTCATTTGCAATTTTTAAGCGAGTAAAAGTATAGATACCATGATAAAATATTACTTAAGTAAAATTAAAAGTACTCATTTGCAATTTTTAAGCGAGTAAAAGTATAGATACCATGATAAAATATTACTTTAAGTAAAAATTAATAGAAGAGTAACGCTCATTTGCAATTTTTAAGCGAGTAAAAGTATAGATACCATGATAAAATATTACTTATGTAAAATTAAAAGTACTCATTTGCAATTTTTAAGCGAGTAAAAACGTATAAACGCATCATGAATGGTAGACGGTAAGCCATGATGATTAAAATATCTTACATTAAGTAAAAATTAAAAGTACTCCATTTGCAATTTTTTGCGAGTTAGAGGTGGATGTGTAGTACAAAGTATAGATACCATGATAAAACAAGTCCCATAATAACTTAAAGACGTCAAAAATTTAGAAGTACTCATTTGCAATTTTTTAAGCGAGGGAGTAAAGTAAAAGTATAGCTACCATGATAAAAATATTACTTAAGTTTAAAATTAAAAGTACTCATTTGCAAGTTTTATGGGGGGGGTAAACGTATAGATACCATAATAAAATATTACTTAAGTAAAAGTACAAGTACTCCTTTTAAATTTTACTAGAGTAAAAGTACAGATACAGACCATAATAAAATCTGAAGGTACTGAAGATACTTTTGCACCTTTCATAGAAACAAAAAGGAAGTTTAATTCTGTACGCAGTTGAAGAATATGCTGTTTTATTTTACTTTCACTTATTCAATTTCTGTAGTAAGCTGTTAGATGAATACTGTAGAGACTTGCACTGTTTGTTTCATTTCTATCTTTTTTTATTGTTTTCGTCTTTTTTTTTTGTATTACTGACTGTTTAATTATTTTTCAGTTTAAGTTTAATTTATCAGGGAACCTGAATTTTATTTTTTACTTATGAGTTACCCTAGTACTGTCTATCTGAGAATTGTGAAGTTTCACCTTTATCAAAAATGTAGATGTCATAGCAAACTATATTGGATATATATCGCCATCTTTAAATAAATCACTCGTATACTGTAAAGTTTCGGACATATGGCCCACTCATAATCCAGTTAAATAATCGTAATTACAATATTGACCCAAATCATTGTGATTATGTTTTTTGCAATAATCGAGCAGCCCTAATGGATTAAGACACTTAATATGTATTGATATGCAAAAAAAGGTGATTTATGATTAAAATGAATACACTATAAAACATTAAACTTCAATAAAACTAAACAATCAGTTTGAGTTACTGATAGTTCAGGTGCGGTAACAACAATGTGAAAATATTGTTAACATTTAAAAGGAGGATGCTAGCAAAAATTTTAGTTTTATATCATTTGAAACTGCAACAAAAGATGCATGGGCATTAATTGACATTATTTATAGTTTATATACAGATGTGGACATGCAAATGCGCACATGTCCACATTCAAGCATTTCATACAATGGGCCTCAACAGGTCAGTCTTTTGCAGCAATTTACTTCACAAATAGCTGACAGTAATGACTTAAATGAGATTTTCATTTACAATAATCTATATTGTATACTTCAGCATTAGTAACTTAATTTTCCACCACTGGCTATTACCAGTATATAGCCATTTCTCTTCCGCAGGCAGGGTCCTTTAGTTCACTCTTCATCTCTCTCTCCTGAGATGATATTTTTGAGCACAATCGTGATGTCAGCTCCAGGAAAAGCATCACCAAACGCTTCAGGCACAAAACACACGTCAGTATGATAGTAATTCACTTGGAAGGGCAGAAAATGCAATCAGACTCCTAGTCCACATTCTGCTCTGGAAGCGGGAGTAAGTGACTGTTCTATGCCATGAAGTACACACTTAGTATTCTTCAGCATGCATACTTAGTAATGAAGCGTGAATGAGAATGCATACTAATGCTAAAATTATGAAGTATTAAGTATGCAACAGCATGCATGCTTAGTATACATAATATGAAGTATGCATCAGCATGCATACTTAGCATGCAAACCAAGTAATGAAGCATGTATCGCTGTTTGCTTCTGATTCACGCGTGGATGTTTATTGTATTTTGCTAAATGACTTAATAAAGGGTTAAAATATTTAAACGTCTTTATTTTGCCGCTTCATCCCTTGGAATCTTAACTATTTAACGACAGATGTTGTCAAACAGTGACGCAATTTTGCTTTTCAGTTTGCGAATATAATTTTAAATTCGTGAGTTTTTAAATATGAGCTAAAATAGATGGTAATTAATCTGAATGCTGCGAAGAAAACCTGTTATTAATTATATTTTAAATTATTATCCCTCCCACCCCCCTCTCTCAGTAGTGGTACATTCCTCAGTCACGCGGAGCGGGAGGCGGACCGAACCATTCGCACCGGCGCCGGGGGAGACACACATTCTCATGCACCGTCTCCGAATGTTCTTTCATTCATTGCGTGATAATATTTTTTAATTCGAGTGTTTTCTTTTTGTTTTGTAATTAATTCTTGAGTGTATACGAGTGTGTCTCTGAGGGATTAGATATGCAGAAGGGAGTGAAGGTGAGTTTGTATACACAACAATATGACTTGTGTTTAGCCCGCGCTAGCTTAACACGGCTATCATTTATTTACGTTAATTCGTGATTAAATAAGCTCATATTATTGTTTAAAAAGAGGCGTGTTCATGGACAATAAGGATAATTTTATAATATAAGCGATGACTGTGGCTGCCTGCCCAGTGTTCTGTTTGTTGTTTCTGTGTGTTGGTGGCAAACACTGGAGTGTTGTTTTTATGAATTAACCCGTTTCTTTCCTCTAGAGATGAAAGAGGAAGCACGAGATGAGTTTAATCAGGGGGACACAGTGGGTGTTTGCTAAGATGAAGGGTTATCCTTTCTGGCCTGCCAGGGTCCGTTTAAAATACTGCAGATTTTGATCACATACAGTCTGTACTATGTAAAAAGAGGGTTAATTAATTAAAATCTGAGTGTATGTGTGCTTTAAATGTCACACAGATTGGGGAAGGAATAAGCACCCAAGAAAATAGATCCTATCTTCTTTTATGGAACGAATAACTCGACGTAAGTAAAACACACACAACACAACACCACACACACAACACACACACACAGCTTAAATAAAAAGATTGATATTGAATGTGTGTGTTTAGCTTTGACTGTTTCAAAATGAGTGTATCATATCAGAGTAGAGTTTTTTTTTTTCTTCATGAAGTCTCTTTTGTTCCAGCAAGGCTGCATTTTAGTGAACAAAAATACCGAAAAAACTGTGAAAAATTGTGAAATATTATGCCATTAAAACAGCTGTGTTCTGTGGAATCTCTGTTAAAGGGTAATTTATTTCTGTGTATGCGCAGCGTATTTTCAGCATCATTACCCAGTCTTCGTGTCACATGATCTTCAGAAAATCATCTAATATGATGATTTGTTAGCAGTTTTGTTCTTAATTTTGTTTTGGGGATCGTGATACTGTTTCAGGAGTCTTTGATTTAATAAAAAGTTAAAACGAACAACGTTTATTTAAAATATAAAGTTGTAACGATAGCTCTACCGTTCAAAAGTTTTGGGTATTTTTTTTTTTTTTTTAAGAAAGAATGCTTTTATTGCAGCAACCAACAAATGTTATCATTGATGATAAAAAACCTGATAATAAAGGCTTGTATATTGTCAGCAAAAATATCTCTAGCTTGAATAATGATGCTTGGTTCCTTTTAAACTTATTTCATCAAAGAATCCTGAAAAAAAAAGTATCACAGGTTCCAAAAAAATCTTATATTTATATAGATATAATATATATATATATATATATATATTATATAATATATCTATATATATTATATATATAATATAAATCCAAAAAAAAAACTGCTCCACATTATATAATAGAAGATTTCTGAAGAATTCATGTGAAACTGAAGACTGCAGTAATGATGCTGAAAAAAATCAGCGCTGCATGACAGAAATAAATTACAGTTTAAAGTATATTAAAATAGAAAACCATTATTTTAAATTGCAATAATATTTCACATTTACGTTTTTTTTCTGTTTTTTGTTGAAATAATGCAAGCCTTGATCGCAGAAGAGACTTCTTAAAACAACTGAAAAAACTTACCAAACCCAAAACTTTGGGAACAGCCAGTGTATTCACATTATGCTGTGACACACCTTAATAATTCACAAGCTCGCGCGTTTTTTAATATCACTTGAGATACTATCTTAAGTTATGTTTTTATACTTTCCTTTTCATTTTAACTGTAGTTTGAGTTCTAGTAGTTGTGTTTGTTGTTTTTCAACGTTTATTAATCTGTTCTACTTTTTAAAAATGTTATATGTTTTAGTTATTTTAATACATCAAGTAAAACTACATAAAAATGAGAAAATTGCCTTAAGCAATCAGCATCCAAAAAACAAGTTCTTATGTTCAGTTGATGTTTATTTTATTTCAAAGTAAATAAAAATATTTTCTTAATGAATTTTAGTTTAGTAACTATAGTAACGTTTCGTTTGTTAACTATATACTAATAATAATTCAGATGATATGCATAAAATTAATCTTTAAAATGCTTATAAGGCACTAGAGTTGTGATTTTTGCATATGTGTTGTTTAATTGTTCCTACAATTAACAATTTATATTTATTCCTACAATTATAGTGAATCTTACTGTGAAAGTTATTGAAGAATCGCGATTAAAAACATTCACGGTTCAATGCCAAATTGTGCCACACTTGCTAGGAGTGACGACCCCTGGTAATTAAAAAAGAACAGCATTTTCTGTTTGTTCCTACCACTTATAAATGTATTTATAACAAA
>NW_024879162.1:154362-176351 GCF_018340385.1 Cyprinus carpio | reverse complement strand
TCATCCGGCGACGAATTGATGGCGGTCATATAAGTACGATTTAAACCATGCAAGGCACTTCCATTAAATGCCAACAAGTGTTCTAGTCTATGCAAAAGAATGGTGTGTTCAATAGTGTCGACGCCGACTAAGAGCCAATAGCACTAATAGAGAGATACAACCACGATTCAATTAACAGACGGTCAATTGTAACTCTACGGAGAGCAGTCTATACATATGATACGGTCTAATCCTGCTGGAACTCCTCACAAGATCGCCATTTTTCTTTTCTCTAAGAATGCATTATATTGTTGATGATACTACCTTTTTCTAGTAGCTTGACAGAAAAGGTAGATTCGAGATCGGTTCTAATTAACTAGTCTTTGGGGTCCAGTTGTGGTTTTTGATGAGAGCTTAATACAGCCCGTTTGAGTTTTGGGGATATCCTAATAACAATTGAGAATTAATATAGTCAGAAGGAGATCTATGACTTCTGAGCACCTCTTTTAGGAGCTTTAAGATGGCATATGTGTCCTAACATACATTTTTTTGTTGAGATGATTCACAAGTTTTACATTCTTCCTCTCTCCTTGTATAGAATGATGGAACTGGGTCCTCATGATCTATAGTGCACTGTCTGATGTACCACTGTAGCCAACGGCTGCATGGTTACTATTTTATCTCTAATAGTATGATTTTAGAATGAAGGAGTTCATAAAGTCATTACTACTGCTGTGATGTTGAGGAATGCCACCCTTGTTTGATGACCTGAGATTTTCAGTTAATTTTAACCACGCATCTGAATAAATAGCTGTGGTCATGTTTCTTGAAATCTAAAGAAAAGAAAAGTGCTCAGCACTAGCCACATCCTAAATGGTTGTTATAATATTATAAATAGGTTACTTTTATTCTCATAATTCACTAAACTCTGACCTACTGTAAAATCTAACTTTCCAGCTGTGCTCCATTTTCCGGGCTGCTCTCTTTAAGAGTGCGAGTGGGGTTCTCATTAACCACGGTTTCTAGATTGTTTTCCTTAACCTTCCATAAGCGTAAAGGAGCAACTGTATTTTAAAAATGCTAGAAAGAGAGATAATCCATAGATTCTGTTACATCGCAGTTGTTCTGACGGTTTTGGATATGCTAGGATTGGGATACTCAGGAAGATTACTTCAAAGCAGTCTTTTGTGGTACAAGTGTATGGTCTACTAACCATCTTTGTAACCAGATTAAATTTCAGTTTTAGGCTACTATGAAGTTTGCACCAAACCCCCTAATAACTAATCTGGATAATAACATACGCATTGGCTGCATTCAGGCTAACATTTTTCTTTTTTCTGGGATACGAACCCACAACCTTCGTGCTAGCTAACCTCAAAACGCTGTACCACTCTGAATATACTTTAAAATCGTGATCCTCAAAAACCCGTGAAATGAGGAATGTAATGCTGAACACGTCCTCAAAATAAGTCATGTGAACAATGAGAGAGCAAACAACAGAGGATTATAAACTAATACCTTTACGGGAAGATAAGCGTGAACTAGATTCACAGAAACAGTGTAGCAAATAATAGACATAAACAGAGCTGGGTGTGGGTGTGTTTTTGTGTAGTGTGTGTGTGTGTGTTATGTGTGCAGCATACTCATGATTGTCGAAGGGCGGTGCGAGAGCGTTGTGGCTCCGCAAAAAATCGTGTCTCTAGAAGACCGCTCTGGACTGGAGTAAACTAGAACAGCAGCCTTTCATGCTGAGGTCTGGTTGATTCCAACCATACGAAGTCCCACGGAACTCTTAGAAGCCTGAGAATGAGACGCGCCGAGTCTATCTGCCGCAGCCGCAGCGCCGGGCGATGTTAAACTCGAGCCTCTCTTGACAGAGAGAGAGAGAGAGAGAAGAGAGAGAGAGAGAGAGAGAGAGAGAGAGGTCAGAACAACCTTCATCATCCTGCATCCTCACTCATCACACGGGGGGGGGGGGGGGGGGGTACTTCACAGGAGGATGGTCCCTGCTCTGACGTGATCACACTGCCCCCGCATGTGCACGGTTACACTTCATCGGCTGACCTGAGATGGAACACACACACACACACCCACCACACACACAGAGATCAGGTTCCAATGCGTCTCTTGACACGATCAGTGACGAATCAGAAGGCAGCGGGGTCCCCAGGCTCACCGTCCAGGGAGCAGCGGTTGTTGTATACTTCCTGTAGGCCCACTGACCGCATCCTCAACTTACGCACAAAACAGAACCACCTCATCCACGTCCCACCTTCACCAGCCCGCGCGCTGCTGCTTCAGCGCCCCGGAGCACACATAACAGGGGAACAGCTCCTGTGCACACACTACAAAGAATCCACACTAGAGTCAGACGAGCCCGTGAGTTGCGACTTTGTCGGTGTGGTGTGTGTGTGGATCAGCAGACAGGACTCACCAATATATATCCTACCTCCGTCACGTTCGATGGATGAAGGTTGTTGACCATAATCTTTAGGGGTTGTGCCCATCCTCCAAGAGGACTGAGACAGGCACTGATACAGCACACACACACACACACACTACACACACATATTACACACACCATGACGCACACAGTCATTGTACCAGAGAGAGAGAGGGAGATCACCTTTTAAAATGTTTCCTGTTCTGAACAGTGTTGAAATTTAAAAGCATCTGTTGTGGAGTGGAGTGGTTATAATGTTGCAGAATGTTTGAATATATTTTTCGCAGTATTTCAGATTGATTTGTGAATGTACTGCATGAATGGTGGACTTGACTGGACATGTTTGTACAGGTGTTACTGCAAGAGTGATTTACTTTCACTTTTAAATATTCTTTCTGTTCATAAGGGTTTGTGTTCTCTGCCTGCGCTCAACGGTGACCATCTGTGTACCTGGTGTGTGTTTGGTTTTGTGTTGGAGTGAGTGAGTTAGTGTGTGTGTGTGTGTAGACTGAGTGAGGTGAGTGGTGTGTGTGTGTGTGTGTGTGTGAGTGAGTGTACCTGTGCGGCAGTGTAGTGTGTGTGTTGTGTGTGTGTGTGTGTGAGTACCTTGTGTCAGTGTGTTGTGGTGGGTGGGCCGCTCGTCTGTTTGCGTGCGGCGGTTCGGTCGTCCTGGGAGACGGGCTGTAGGGTCTCTTTGTGGTGGGGGCGGTTGGGCGCGGGGGGGCACTGAGACTGCTGGGGGAGTGTAAGAGTAGTTCTTCCACCACCTTAGTGATGGTAGCCCGAGCTAGAGACCAGCCCCCGCCATACAGATGGATAATAGAGAGAGAGAGAGAGAGAGAGAGAGAGAGACCGAGAGCGAGCGAGAGAGAGAGCAAGAGCGAGAGACAGAGAGACAGATACGAGACGCGGAGGGTGCGGACACGTTGTATTTTTCAGTTGACAGACTCTGAATCATTCATGTTTTCTTTCACTATAACTCGCTGACTTGATCAGGACAATTTGAAGGCTGCTTCTGTGCCTCAAACTCATCTCATCTCGACCTAGCAGCCCTCACACACACACACACACACACTCCTCACACACCCACACCACACAACACACACACACCACACACACACTTGACGGTCTTTATTTCCAGACCGGGGGGGGGGACGGGGGAGGGTACAGCGACGCTCATGTTCTGATTAAGGACCAGGTTTTTTTTAAAGGAGGGTCATGGGATGCTTGTTTTAAAGATCAGTAATTTTTGTTGTATTTTTCGTGTAACCAGAATATGTTTGACATGCTTTACACTGTTCAAAAAACTCAGTATTTTTCAAATACTGTACATTATTGTAGGTCCTCTATGATGCCCGCCTCTCTCAAATAATCCATAAAATTGTTGTTGCGTCTCTGTATGTAGCTAAATCTTCAAGAGTCCCTAACTGCATCTACTTCGGAACAGAACAAATAAAGTGCTATTTTCTATTTCTCCTAGACCACAACACACATCTCCCTGACATATACTGCATTGGTCAACAAACTAACTGGTGTTAACTGAAACCACCCACCTTCTGTCCTTTGCTGAAACAACATCCGGAACAGTGTTATTCAATCTAAGTCTGACCCACACCGTGATGTAGACATGAATGGGGGTGTTAGAACGAGCTGTTTCAGGAGGCACAGTGTAACCAAGCGTCCCTTAACTTTTATCAAGATATACTCTGATTGGATTTGAGACTTTAGTCTTTGTAAACTTACCAGAATCTTCTATCATTCACTAAGAGCTATCATCAACACTCCAAAGACAAAGGAACACTTGAAAATCACATCATATGAACCCTTTTAATCTGGTGTGTGTGTGTGTGGTGTGGTGTACGTGTAATCTATACCAACTGTATTTGTTCTCAATTCCTGTAAGGGCATCATGGGCGATGAGGAGTTCAGTACAGGGGATTCTAGACCGTGATCATATTACGGATACTGCTCAATCCTTATAGTTTACATGAACCGCTCTTAATACATCTTAGATCTCTTTGATTGGATCTCTCACATTTGTGCTATATGGTCTTAGTGCGACTAGCGTTCAACCCTATGCCGACACAACTTCTTTTGTGCATAGACTAACAAACCCTGTGTGTTGGCATTAGGGAAAGTTGCATTAATCATGAGTTTTAAATCGATATTATATTCCCACCAAAAAAAGAAAAAAAGAAAAAAATGAAAACAAATACGCCATTAAATTTCGTTAGCAGTGAAATGAAGGGTATCATATCGTTCACAAGTGCAGTATGGATTTCGCAAGGCTCATTACTAGGGCCATTTACTGAACCTCTTCACGCTTTACAGTTATACCCTTGGGAAATAATCATCAGGAAACACGGTGTTAGCTTTCACTGTTATGCTGATGATAACTCACTCTATATTTCATCGCGCCGCGGCGAAACATACCAATTTGGAAAAAAAACTAAAGGAATGGATAGTCGTATAAAAAACTGATGGCAGTCTGCAGATCCTTCTCCGATTTAGCGGCGCCCAAACTCTAGGACTAACCTAACCTAACATTGTTCGGGAGGCAGACCCCACTCTTGTAGTTTAAATCTAGATAACGACCACATCTCTTTTACCTGGCTTAACACATAACATACTAAGACGCGTCTAATATCCAAAGGTGGGTAAAAACAAACCAATCCGTGTGTGTATGGAAGAGCGGTGTGTGTGTGTGTGTGGGGGGGGGGGGTCTCACTCGTGGTCTGTCAGGTTTGTTGGCTGTAGTTGATCGTCATCTGTTTGTTAAGGTGATCACTAGCTCCATCACCTCTCCTCCTCCTCCATCAAGCATCAGCTTCCAGCAGATGAAACCCTACAAGCAGAGACGCCCCGGTGACCGTCAGAACTTTCTGTGATTGCTTTAATTCAACAACGCTCAATAAAAGACATGACTAATGGACTAATTTATGTGATCTGACAAGCGATGGTGAGTATTATGACATGTTTTTCTGCAGGAATTGTGTGAGTCCTCAACCGGAGCGGCTGCACTGGGCACGTTTGATCCGGATCGCGCTGGTCATTCCCACAGGCCTCGGCTGCACACCACACACACAACACACACCACCGCACACACACACAACCGTCACGCGTGCTCATCATGTGACGCTGATCATATCTAAAGCTGTACGACCGGCACTCCATCTGCTCACCTGCATGGTTTTAGTGATCTTCATAGATGCTGCGCGCTGATTTGGACGCCATCGGGATGCTCCTCTTAAGCTGCGGTCAACCTATCGCTTGCCATCCACTACTTTTGTGATCCCGCCGCCTGGCTGCAGGGCCACACCCACATCTGGTGTTTCTGGGGCCGGGGGCCGTGTTGTGGAGTTTGGTTGTGAGTGATTCCCGCGGGTTTGACGGGCGTCTGCTTGACCGTCGTGCTCAGAGTGCGTCTGCTGCTGTTTGCGTGAGTTGATCAGCTCTGCCGCGCGTCCTGCACCGCACTGGCTCCGCCCCCCTCGACCCTGGATCCGGAAACCCGCGCGTCTTTCTGTCCCAGCTTCTCTCTCGCATCCTTTACCTGGAGCGCTGGACACGGAGAGAGCGATGAGCAACACTAGCGTCTGAACAAACCAGAGCTCATCAGTCCCAGCGCTTACCTCCTGTAGCTCCGCCCACCGCCCAGCCGCTGTCTGACATCACTGCTGCCAATCTTCTGACGCGCGTCGAAGGCCTGCCCACGGACCCCCCGCCCCTCTGCCATATATGGGCCTGTGGGAGGGACAACAGCAGAGTTACACAGGAAAGACCAACAAACCTCGTAAAGACGAATTTCTGATTCGAATCAAAATTAACTTCGTTTTCATGGAACGTCAAAGTGTTCATACACAAATGAATTTGTCTCTATGACAAAATAAAATATACATTAAAAAGAGAACGTGTATGAACAGATCCTCTGAATCAGAAGTATGTGAAATGTCTCACTTCTGTCGATCAGCGGATAGCTCGTGTTTAACAGCGGCTGCGTTACTGCTCTAGTTCACGCGAGACGGGTCGATAATGTAAAAGAACTACCGAGATTAATGGAATTAACACAATGTACGAGGTTTGTTTGTGAAAACAGCCGCGAACATAGAGGCGCAGGACGCGTCAGCCAACCAGAGCGCGGCTCAAACGGGATATAAACCAATCAGCGGCGGGAGAAGGCGGGACATCGCGCTCAGCCTACACGAACTGCGTTTATAAAGAAAGCGGTAAGCTGAAAAAAAAAACCCCCCGCGGTGAGCATGAACGCTGTCTGAATCGTCTGGACGCATTTACCTCTTATTACTGACTCCTCTGGCGTTAAAACTGCGGCGACGAATCACTTCATCCAGAGAGAGGTCCGCCATATCTACGCTTGCTGGATTCTACAAGGGCGCAGTACGCATGCGCGTTACGTACATATGGGCGGGGCGAAGCGATTCGTGACGGGCAGCGGAAAGGCTCAAAATACACGCGGAACGCGAGAAAACGTGAGAGCCTTATTACTGCAGATTTTACACAGATAAAGAGCAATAAAGCCCATTCAGAGTGCATATGCGATGAAAAACTATGGAGTTTATTTCCTTGTTTCATTCTACATGTTTCTTTGTATATTAATGAAAGTAAAATAAAGTAATGACTGCATAACTCAAAACACGCGATCTGTGTGTGCAGGTTGGTAAGTGAATGTCTCCTGAATAAAATACCACTTCATAACAACAAAACACTTTTACATTAATAACAACAACAACAATCCGAAAATGCAGAACTACCCCTCCAGACAGCGAGGCGCGGTGACGTCACCGCCTGTCCCACAATGCACCGCCCGAAGAGCGCGCTCGAAGCCCAAATGAAGTGTTTTTTTGTCACTGTGCGCTGTCAGTCGCAGCTGTGCTGGTGTGTGTGTGTGTGTGTGTGTGTGTGTGTGTGTGTGTGTGTGTGTGTGTGTGTGTGTGTGTGTGTGAAGCTGAATCACATGAATCACCTGCTGTCTGAAGGAGACGCGCGCTCCCTCTGCTCACCGTCGCTGTGCACGCGGGCGCTCGCCACCTGGAGCGGCTGCTCGTGCACCTCAGCCTCATGCCTTAAACTGATGAGTAAGGAAAATAACGACGCGGGGTGACGCCCGTGTTCTCGCAGACTCTCGCGAGGAGAATTTTTGTAAGGGCACAGGTCCGTCTGTGAGGTGACTCACCTACTTAGTGAGATGCTCAGCAGAGCCAGGGTCTGCCCTCGAACCCAGCACCAGTCAAAGAGAGAACACACACACACTCGAACCCTGCACCAGTCAAAGAGAGAACACACACACACACACACACACTCGAACCCTGCACCAGTCAAAGAGAGAACACACACACACACACACACACACTCGAACCCTGCACCAGTCAAAGAGAGAGAACACACACACACCACACCACTCGAACCCTGCACCAGTCAAAGAGAGAACACACACACACACACACACACACACTCGAAACCCTGCACCAGTCAAGAGAGAACACACACACACACCACACACACTCGAACCCTGCACCAGTCAAAGAGAGAACACACACACACACACACACACACACTCGAACCCTGCACCAGTCAAAGAGAGACACACAGACACACACACACACACACACTCGAACCCTGCACCAGTCAAAGAGAGAACACACACACACACACACACACACACTCGAACCCTGCACCAGTCAAAGAGAGAACACACACACACACACACACACTCGAACCCTGGCACCAGTCAAAGAGAGAACACACACACTCGAACCCTGCACCAGTCAAAGAGAGAACACACACACACACACACACACTCGACACCTGCACCAGTCAAAGAGAGAACACACACACACACACACACACACTTGAACCCTGCACCAGTCAAAGAGAGAACACACACACACACACACACACACACACTCGAACCCTGCACCAGTCAAAGAGAGAACACACACACACACACACACAACACACTCGAACCCTGCACCAGTCAAAAGAGACACAACACACACACTCGAACCCTGCACCAGTCAAAGAGAGAGAAACACACACACACACACACACACACTCGAACCCTGCACCAGTCAAAGAGAGAACACACACACACACACACACACTCGAACCCTGCACCAGTCAAAGAGAGAACACACACACACACACACTCGAACCCTGCACCAGTCAAAGAGAGAACACACACACACACAGACACACACACACACACACACTCGAACCCTGCACCAGTCAAAGACGAGAAACACACACACACACACACACACACAGTCGAAGCCAGCACCAGTCAAAGAGAGAACACACACACACAAACACACACACACACTCGAAACCTGCACCAGTCAAAGAGAGAACACACACACACACACACACTCGAACCCTGCACCAGTCAAGAGAGAGAACACACACACACACACACACTCGAACCCTGCACCAGTCAAAGAGAGAGAACACACACACACACTCGAACCCTGCACCAGTCAAAGAGAGAGAACACCACACACACACACACTCGAACCCTGCACCAGTCAAAGAGAACAGAACACCACACACACACACACTCGAACCCTGCACCAGTCAAAGAGAGAACACACACACACACACACACACTTGAACCCTGCACCAGTCAAAGAGAGAACACACACACACACACACACACTCGAACCCTGCACCAGTCAAAGAGAGAACACACACACACACTCGAACCCTGCACCAGTCAAAGAGAGAACACACACACACACTCGAACCTGCACAGTCAAAGAGAGAACACACACACACACACACAGACACACACACACACACACTCGAACCCTGCACCAGTCAAAGAGAGAACACACACACACACACACACTCGAACCCTGCACCAGTCAAAGAGAGGAACACACACACACACACACACACTCGAACCCTGCACCAGTCAAAGAGAGAACACACACACACACTCGAACCCTGCACCAGTCAAAGAGAGAACACACACACACACACACACACTCGAACCCTGCACCAGTCAAAGACAGACAACACATCAACCAACTCACACACACACACACACACACACACACTCGAACCCTGCACCAGTCAAAGAGAGACACACACACACACACACTCGAACCCTGCACCAGTTCAAAGAGCGAAAACACACACACACAGACACACACACACACACACACACTCGAACCCTGCACCAGTCCAAAGAGAGAACACACACACACACTCGAACCCTGCACCAGTCAAAGAGAGAACACACACACACACACACACACACTCGAACCCTGCACCAGTCAAAGAGAGAACACACACACACACACACACTCGAACCCTGCACCAGTCAAAGAGAGAACACACACACACACACACACTCGAACCCTGCACCAGTCAAAGAGAGAACACACACACACACACTCGAACCCTGCACCAGTCAAAGAGAGAACACACACACACACACACACACTCGAACCCTGCACCAGTCAAAGAGAACAGAGAACACACACACACACACACTCGAACCCTGCACCAGTCAAAGAGAGAACACACACACACACACACACACTCTCGAACCCTGCACCAGTCAAAGAGAGAACACACACACACACACACACACTCGAACCCTGCACCAGTCAAAGATAGAACACACACACACACACACACACACACTCGAACCCTGCACCAGTCAAAGAGAGAACCACACACACACACACACACACTCGAACCCTGCACCAGTCAAAGAGAGAACACACACACACACACACACACACACTCGAACCCTGCACCAGTCAAAAAGAGAGAACACACACACACACACACACACACACACTCGAACCCTGCACACCAGTCAAAGAGAGAACACACACACACACACAAACACTCGAACCCTGCACCAGTCAAAAGAGAACACACACACACACACACACTCGAACCCTGCACCAGTTAAAAGAGAGACAACACACACACACTCGAACCCTGCACCAGTCAAAGAGAGAACACACACACACACACACACACACACTCGAAACCCTGCACCAGTCAAAGAGAGACACACACACACACACACACACACTCGAAACCCTGCACCAGTCAAAGAGAGAACACACACACACACACACACTCGAACCCTGCACCAGTCAAAGAGAGAACACACACACACACACACACACACACACACTCGAACCCTGCACCAGTCAAAGACAGACACACACACACACACACACTCGAACCCTGAACCAGTCAAAGAGAGAAGAACACCCACACACACACACACACACTCGAACCCTGCACCAGTCAAAAGAGAGAACACAACACACACACACACACACACTCGAACCCTGCACCAGTCAAAGAGAGAGACACACACACACACACACACACTCGAACCCTGCACCAGTCAAAGAGAGAAACACACACACACACACTCGAACCCTGCACCAGTCAAAGAGAGAACAACACACACACACACTCGAAACCCTGCACCAGTCAAAGAGAGAACACACACACACACACACTCGAACCCTGCACCAGTCAAAGAGAGAACACACACACACACACTCGAAACCCTGCCACCACACACACCACACACACACACACTCGAACCCTGCACCAGTCAAAGAGAGAAAACCACACACACACACACACACACACTCGAACCCTGCACCAGTCAAAGAGAGAACACCACACACAGTGTACACACACACTCGAACCCTGCACCAGTCAAAGAGAGAACACACACACACACTCGAACCCTGCACCAGTCAAAGAGAGAACACAAACACACACCCACACACAACACTCGAACAGACACACACAGAAGACACACACCACACACCCGAACCCTCCAGTCAAAGAGAGAACACACACACACACACACTCGAACCCTGCACCAGTCAAAGAGAGAACACCACCACACACACACACACTCGAACCCTGCACCAGTCAAAAAGAGAACACACACACACACACACCCTGACACCAGTAAAAGACACACCACACACACACACTCGAACCCTGCACCAGTCAAAGAGAGAACACACACACACACACACTCGAACCCTGCACCAGTCAAAGAGAGAACACACACACACACACACACGAACACTCGAACCCTGCACCAGTCAAAGAGAGAACACACACACACACACACACACACACTCGAAACCCTGCACCAGTCAAAGAGAGACACACACACACATACACTCGAACCCTGCACCAGTCAAAGAGAGACACACACACACACACACACACTCGAACCCTGCACCAGTCAAAGAGAGAACACACACACACACCACACACACACCACACACACACCACACACTCGAACTCAAAGAGAGAACACACACACCACTGCTGCACCAGTCAAAGAGAGAACACACACACACACACACACACAACAGACACAGTCACCACACACACACTCGAACCCGCACCACAAAGAGAGAACACACACACACACACCCTGCACCACACACACACTCGAACCCGTGCACAGTCAACAGAGAACACACACACACACACACACACTTGAACCCTGCAACCAGTCAAAGAGAGAACACACCACACACAACACACACATACTTGAACCCTGCACCAGTCAAAGAGAGAACACACACACACACAGACACACACACACACACACACTCGAACCCTGCACCAGTCAAAGAGAGAACACACACACACACACACACACACTCGAACCCTGCACCAGTCAAAGAGAGAACACACACACACACAGACACACACACACACACACACACACACACTCGAACCCTGCACCAGTCAAAGAGAGAACACACACACACACACACACACATTTACATTTACATTTACATTTAATCATTTAGCAGACGCTTTTATCCAAAGCGACTTACAAATGAGAACAGTAGAAACAATCAGATCAACGAGAAAACAACAACGGTATACATGTG
The DNA here is from genome assembly GCF_018340385.1 of Cyprinus carpio. NCBI lineage: Eukaryota > Metazoa > Chordata > Actinopteri > Cypriniformes > Cyprinidae > Cyprinus > Cyprinus carpio. The sequence goes on along the minus strand of NW_024879162.1, from coordinate 164,003 downwards.
CTATGACAAGTCTCAGTTAGTCTAGTACAGAACATGTAGCCAGGGTTTTTTTTTTTTTTTTTTTTTTTTTTTTTTTGCATATATGATAGAAGAGAAAAAGAAAAAAAGGTAAGTACTAATATTAGTTAGTTAAGTGCAGGCGAAAAAAGATGAGTCTTTAGATGTTTTTTGAAAATGAGTAAAGACTCAGCTGTTCGAATTGAGATCGGAAGGCATTCCATTCCACCAGCTGGGAGCAGTCCAGGAAAATAGTCCGTGAGAGTGATTTTGAACCTCTTTGGGATGGCAACACAAGGCGTCGTTCACTTGCAGAGCGCAAACTTCTGGAGGGTGCATAAGATTGTACTAGTTAGTTTAGGTAAGTTGGCGCCGTGCCAGTGGTCGTTTTGTAGGCAAGCATCAGTACCTTGAATTTGATGCGAGCGGCTACTGGTAGCCAGTGTAACCTGATGAGGAGAGGAGTAACATGGGCTGTTTTCGGCTCATTGAAGACAACCCTCGCTGCTGCATTCTGGATCAGTTGCAGAGGCTTGATAGTCCATGCAGTAAGGCCCGCCAGGAGAGCATTGCAATAGTCCAGTCTGGGAGAGAACAAGAGCTTGGACAAGAAGTTGGGTGGATTGCTCTGACAGGAAGGGTCTAATCTTCCTAATGTTGAATAAGGCAAATCTACAGGACCGGGTCGTTGTAGCAATATGGTCTGTGAAGCTTAACTGATGATCCATCACAACTCCTAGGTTTCTGGCTGTCCTGGAAGGAGTTATGGTTGACGAACCCAGCTGTATAGAGAAGTTGTGATGAAACGATGGGTTAGCTGGAACCACCAGCAGTTCAGTCTTAGTAAGGTTGAGCTGAAGGTGATGGTCATTCATCCAGCTAGAAATGTCACTCAGACAGGCTGAAATGCGAGCAACTACCGTCGGGTCATCTGGTTGGAATGAAAAGTAGAGTTGAGTGTCATCAGCATAGCAGTGATAGGAAAAGCCATGCTTCTGAATGACAGATCCTAATGACGTCATGTAGATGGAGAAGAGAAGCGGTCCAAGTACTGAGCCTTGAGGAACCCCAGTAGCAAGTTGTTGTGACTTAGAAACTTCACCCCTCCAAGACACCATGAAGGATCTATCAGACAGGTAGGAGTTAAGCCACTGGAGTGCAGTTCCAGAGATGCCCATCTTTCTGAGGGTGGATAGGAGAATCACACACACACACACACACACACACAGTACTGCTGATGAACACATCTGATCACTCACACTACAGATTAAGGTCTCGCGTCTTTGGGTGATTTTAAGCTGTTTTATACATAAGTAATTCAAAAGTATGGAAATAAAAATGTAGCTGGAGCATGTGTAAAATTGGTAGGCTGTACAGAGATGACTTAAATAGTTTTATATCGTAATGTTGAGACGTGTGTGCTGGGGATTCAATTTTGTTAGCCTTTATTTACAAACGAATAGGGCTGTATTACTCGAGTCCGGACTCGAGACATTTTTCTATCGTCTCGGACTTGTCTCGGACTCGTTGGTGTTTGCTCTCGGACTTGGTCATTGGACTCGCCAAATGTTCTCGTTGGTCTCGACCGAGTCCAGCAAAAAAAATTATCCTTCAAAACAAAAGCACATTTGCATGTCGCGACTGGAAACGTGTGGAAAACGCTAGGCGCGCCGCTTTCTCCTTTTTTCCAAAGGCACTCTGTAGCCTGCGCTCTATGCTTGCACTCCAGTGGCGTCTGCTGTTGCTCAGAAACCATTACCTGCACTAAAAATCCCTTGCAGTAGCTCTGCTAATAAATTCATTTTAAAAATGGCTATCCTTGTACAGCTATGATCAGCTGTTTCTCCATCTTGGCTTAGCTTTTAATTTTGTTACAGGAAAGGATGTGCATGACCAGCGGCGCACTTGCTGCCTTCTGAAAAGTTTAGATGTTTCTAATTTAATTTTCTACCGGTTAAATTGTGTTTTATTTATGTCTACACAGGTAGCCTTAAATTTACCAATAATGAAATACTTATTAATGTTGTAGAGTATAGGGGTTGCAAGACTACTGATTTCTACTAGTCGATTTTTTTATTTAAAAAATACTTGAGTTACTCAACTACTCGTGGTTCATGCTATTGTAAATGAAAACACATTAAATAGTTTTTATCAATAAGCGCTTATTGATTTATAGCCTTATGCAACAATTACATATGTAAATTTACAAAACTTTATAATTATGACATTACATATATAAATTTTCTTGTAACAGCCAGTATTTGTAGCAATCACAACATTTTTCGTATCTGCATTCGCATACAACGTTGTACAGTACAGGACAAGACCGTTATGACTTTTTATCTTTTTTTTCATAGTTGTCACTGAACAAGTATGTCGTGTTAAACTAAAATAACTATTAATTTCTAAAATAATATTTATTATGCAAGCAGAAAGATGTCATGATAAACGTTTAGTGATCATTTGAACACGACTGAATTAATTCAATGCGCACATTTTCATTACGCAGAACTCTTTAAGCGAGTCTTAATGTTTAGTGAACTTCACTAAACTAATGTGCGTGTGCCGCGCAAACCAGCAAAAGATAAAGATGCAAACATGTAGGACAAGTAGAAAATGTATCCGTATCTACGCTGATTATTAGCCTACTTTTGAGAGAGAAGTGGTTTGGTTTTTGAGAGAGACGCGCAAACGCGGCTGTGTTTGATTGGTGTGAGCGCGCTGTGCTTGTTTCATTCATTCGTATCATATCGTAGCCTAAGGTTTAAATCATTGCCTTTTAAATATATACAAATAATATAACGTGTATGATGTACTATTATTTGTGGTTTTTATTTCTCTAGGCTATGTTTTATTTGTGATGGATGGAGGGGGAGGAATAATGCGGTGTTTTGATTTGCGCTTTTTTTTACTCAAAGTTTACATTCATTCACTTCACACTCGTGACTTTAGAGGTCTGTGTATGCGCTGATCACATGACTCAGCTGATATCTAGCAAACACCGGACTGTGCCAGCTTCAGCCGATTATTCAGGCAGGTATTAGGCTTTAGGTACACCCCTAATTATTACATTACATATTTTATTTTTACATGCAACATAGATAAGGTCATAGAAAGTAACAGCTCCACGCAATATTGTAATCCTAAAATTCACGCACTTGCAAACTCTTTGTATGCATTATGGTTAATACATGCTCGAGTAGTCGATTGTTTCCGACAAGCCCTAGTACAGTACGACAAAAATTTCGCTGTATTTATGTGCGCATGCCCAGTAGAGCCAAACGTATCTCTTCTAGCCTTAACTGCGCGCATTGTCATATCCTGAGCTTTGTGTGTGTGTGCTGCGCCAAGGCATCAGTCATTTTAATTTTTGACCACAGACATAATGTCAGCAACAGCAGCATTTATAAAGTAAATAAAATGTAAATAAAGTACATAAAAATAATTTGACCCTACAGCTCCAAACTCGGTCCTAGAGGGCCGGTGTCCTTTAGAGTTTAGCTCCAACCCTGATTATACACACTTGAACCAGCTAATCAAGCTCTTACTAGACACACTAGAAACATCCAGATAGTGTTAAGGCCAGTCGGAGCTAAACTCTGCAGGGCACTGGCCCTCCAGGATCTAGTTTGGAGACCCCTGTCCTACAGAGTTGTTACTTTACACATACTTTTTGATCATTACAAATAATAATGTAAAATTATTTTCTTAGAATAGGAAATATGCTGTCTCTCGCATCACATACATTAGTTAAGTATGTGGTCTTGAAGAGGATCCCCTTTTTTTCTCTCATTTGGACTTGGACTTGACTTGGACTCGACAAAGCTGGACTTGACTACAGCTCTACAAACGAACACATGCATAAGCCTCATGTCAGCCGTTGCAACATTTAATATAATGTCAAAAGAATCAGTGTCTATTTACACTAAGTGCAAGCCTGCCTTATTTATGCTATCTGCCCACCAACGTGTGATTAGGACAGTCAAGACTGAAAAATGATCTAAATCAGTGTTAGTTTCAGTGGAGTAGAGGTTAAAGTGTGTTTTTCTGACGCGACAGACTCGAGTTCACAGCCGCCTTTTGACGAACATTTATTCTCCCTTTTCATATCGTATCAGAAAGGCATTTAATGTCAATAAAAATTAAGGAAATAATTAAAAGGTTGAAAATAAATATTGGTTAGGGTTAGGGTAGGTGTAGGGAGGGCTTTATTGTCCTAATAAGGTGGCATCCATTTAAAATGTTGAATTAAAATTATAATTCACATTCAATACGTTATTATTGTGTACTGTTTTATAATGTACTACAATACTGAGGTGCAGATAATAACCACTATTTGAAATAAGTAGCATAAATACCATGCTAATGATTGCTTCCATTGTCCTCATTTGTAAGTCGCTTTGGATAAAAGCGTCTGCTAAAAGACTGTAATGTAAATGTAAATACAGGAAAATCTTGCCATTTTAACATAGTGTAAATAGAATCTACTGTATAGCTTTTTGCACTATGTGTAAATAACATAGCCTATGGTTAAAAAATACTGTTTTCACTTAGTGTAAATAGCATCTATCGCTAAGAAAACATGTTATTTTCACTTAGTGCAAACAGCCACTGCCTAAAAGAACACATCACTGAACACAGCAGAATATCATCATCATGGATCTCTTGCTATAATACAATACAATACTCCCACCTTGTGGGCTATTTCCTATAGAAGCTCGTTTCCGCCACTACATAAAGAAACAGAAATAATTAATTGATTAATAAATAAATAGCAACTTTTATCTCAATCATACAATTTATATCTCGCATTGTTTATATCTCGCAATTCTGAGAAAAAAGTCAGAATGGATGGTAAGATAACAAGCTGCAAATGACCTTTATTTTTCATTCCATGGTGGAAACAAGCTGACACAATGACACAAGTGAACCTGAATTCATACACAATGTAACGTAACCTACTAATAAATGTCATCAATGCCAGATAAACTTTTATTATAAAATTTATTATAAACTGCCAGATTACAATTATTAAAGTGTAATCTTCTTAAAATCAGCCTTCACCTTTTTTGGCTGAATCTGATTAAAAAAAAAAAAGTGACGTGACATACAGCCAAGTGTGGTGACCCATACTCAGAATCGGTGCTCTGCATTTAACCCATCCAAAGTACACACACACACACACACACACACACACACACACATACACACACACACACTGTGTTTGGTGAGCTACAGAAGGCGCAGCAGAAGGACGTGTCGTCTCAGCCCTCGTCCGGCCGTGCTCTCAGCGCACAGATGCTCGAGACTCTCGGTCTGAGAGCGGCCCTCGCAGACGCACAGGTCCTGCAGCTGACAGACGCGGACAGAGACGGCAAACTCAGCGCTTTCCACATCAACACGTTCTTCAGACGCCTTTCTTTCAGACAGGTACAGAAGAGGAGATATATGTGATATTCTCTGTGCTGTCACTGACTGAGGGCCTTCAGGCGTGTGTTTCTCCACAGTGACCCGTGCTGGGACTCGTCCTCATTCCTGCAGATGATCGCCGGTGTCACACTTCAGCACACAGCTGCTCTTCATCCATCATCATAATAGTAATACTGCTGGCTGTCACATGTTGTTTTTATTGGGACTCCTCTGCACGTGGAGATATTTCTGACTCTCTGTACAGCAGCGGTGGGCCGTCTGCTTGCCCTGTAAAAAATAAAATTGTGTAAAAAATGTTTTTATTATTATTATTAAGGTATCATTTTCATTTGTGTGATGTCCACAAAATGGCCTATGATTAGTTTCGTTGAGGTTGAACTGGAATATCCTACATAAAAAAAGTCTGCGGCCAGCACTACATATAGTGCTTCCCTTTAGTTCAAAGACATCGAATCTGATTCGTAATGAGCATTAGTGACAGAATCATCAGCCAATCAAATTTTGACGTTCTATGACCGCACGCACTCTGGGCAAGAGGGTCTGGCTGCAGACATATGGGCGAGTGGAGCTCCACTCCAGAGCGGAAATACACCACCTCTTTTAGGAGCTTAGATGGAATAGAGTCTAACATACAGTACAGACCAAAAGTTTGGAAACATTACTATTTTTAATGTTTTTGAAAGAAGTTTCTTCTGCTCATCAAGCCTGTATTTATTTGATCAAAAATACAGAAAAAACAGTAATATTGTGATATATTATTACAATTTAAAATAATTGTTTTTAAATGTATTATACTTTAAATTATCATTTATTTCTGTGATGCAAAGCTGAATTTTTAGGATCATTATCACATGATCCTTTAGAAATCATTCTAATATGATGATTCATTATCAAAGTTGGAAACAGTTCTGCTGCTTAATATTTTTTCAATTTTTTATTTTTTTTTACTTTTTATTCATCAAAGTATCCTAAAAAAGTTTTAGGATACTTTGATGAATAAAAAGTAAAAAAAAAAAAATAAGCTATGTTTTTAAAATATAAATATTTTGTAATAACAATATACACTACTGGTCAGTAATTTGGGGTCAGTAATTTTTTTCTTTCTTTTTTTTTTTTAAATAAAATCAATACTTTTATTCAGCAAGGATTTTTTTTATTTTGAATAAATGTAGTTCTTTTTAACCTTTTCTTCATCAAATATATTAGACAGCAGAACTGTTTCCAACACTCATAATAAATCAGAATATTAGAATGATTTTCTAAATGATCATGTGATAGACTGGATGTTTACATGTGACACTGAAGGCTGGAGTAATGATGCTGAAAATTCAGCTTTGCATCACGGAATAAATTATTTTTTTTAAAGTATATTCAAATAGCAAAAACTATTATTTTAAGTTTGTAATAATATTTCACAATATTACGTTTTTTTCTGTATTTTTGATCAAATAAATGCAGGCTTGATGAGCAGAAGAAACTTCTTTCAAAAACATTAAAAATAGCAATGTTTCCAAACTTTTGGTCTGTACTGTATATGTTGTTCATTTAGATGATTTAACAAGTTTATACAATTCTTCCTCTCCTATAGTAGAGAATGAGTGGAACTGTTCCTCAGGGGATCTATAGTGAACTGTCTGATGTGATACTGTAGCTGACGGCTGCATGGTTACAATTTTGTCTCTAATAGTATCGACTTTAGAAGTAAAGTAGTTCATAAAGTCATTACTGCTGTGATGTTGAGAAATGTCAACACTTGTTGATGCTTTATTTTTCGATAATTTAGCCACTGTATTGAATAAATACCTGGGGTTTTGTTTGTTTTCTTCTAAAAGAGACGAAAAGTAATCAGATTTAGCAGTTTTTAATGCTTTTCTGTAGGATAGGTTACTTTCCCTCCAAGCAATACGAAATACCTCTAGTTTTGTTTTCCTCCAGCTGTGCTCCATTTTCCGGGCTGCTCTCTTTAGGGTGCTAGTGTGCTCATTATAACGGTCCACGGTGTCAGACTGTTTTCCTTAACCTTCCTTAAGCGTAAAGGTGCAACTGTATTTTAAAATGCTAGAAAAGAGAGAATCCATAGATTCTGTTACATCATCAAGTTGTTCTGAGGTTTTGGATATGCTAAGGAATTGGGATACATCAGGAAGATTACTTACAAAGCAGTCTTTTGTGGTAGAAGTGATGGTTCTACTATACTTGTAACAAGAAGTAGAATTTACAGTGTTAGCTATATGAAGTTTGCACAAAACTAAATAATGATCTGAGATATCATCACTTGGCTGCATAATTTCAATTCCATGTGACAGTATTAAATCTAGAGTATGATTTCGACAATGAGTAGGTCCTGAGACGTGTCGTCTAACCTCAATAGAGTTCAGAATTTCTATAAATGCTGATCCCAATGCATCTTTTTCATTATCAACATGGATATTAAAATCACCAACAATTAAAACTTTATCTGCAGCCAGCACTAACTTTGGATGTAAAATCAGCAAACTCTTTAATAAAGTCTGTATGGTGCCCTGGTGGCCTGTATACAGTAGCCAGTACAAACATCACAGGGGATTTATCATTAACATTTGTTTCTCTGGATAATGTTATACGAAGCACCAATATTTCAAACGAGTTATACTTGAAGCCTGCCCTCTGAGAAATCCTGAAAACATTGTTATAAATTGAAGCAACACCTCCCCCTTTACCTTTTGGACGTGGCTCATGTTTATAACAGTAATCTTGGGGTGTAGACTCATTTAAAATAATGTAATCATCAGGTTTTAGCCAGGTTTCTGTCAAACAGAGTGCATCTAGATTATGATCAGTGATCATATTATTTACCAAAAGTGCTTTCGTAGAAAGAGACTTATGTATCTCATCACCACGGTAAGCAGGGAGGGGACCAGAGCATATTACAGTGTCTGAAATCATGCTTGCAAGTTCACACACCTCTTTAATGTTATTTTTAGTGATCTCCAACTGGCGAAGTTGAACATTATTAGCACCGGCGTGAATAACAATCTTACTGTATTTACGTTTAGCATTAGCCACTGCCCATAACACCTGATGTACTTGCTACATCGTTAGAAGAATGGCATCTACGCTCATATTAGTCTGTTTCTCTCTTATTCTGAGGTCACCGTAGCCACCAGATCCAGTCTGTATCCAAGTCAGATGGTCACTGCGGTCACCCGGATCCAGTCTGTATCCAGATCAGATGGTGGATCAGCACCTAGAAAGGACCTCTACAGCCCTGAAAGACAGCGGAGACCAGGACTAGAGCCCCAGAGACAGATCCCCTGTAAAGACCTTGTCTCAGACGACCACCGGGACAAGACCACAGGAAACAGATGATTCTTCTGCACAATCTGACTTTGCTGCAGCCTGGAATTGAACTGCTGGTTTCGTCTGGTCAGAGGAGAACTGGCCCCCGACTGAGTCTGGTTTCTCCCAAGGTTTTTTCTCCATTTCTGTCACCGATGGAGTTTTGGTTCCTTTGGCTTGCTTAGTTGAGGACACTTGACTGATTACACAGACACTGTTGAAGAGAGCTGGATGATGACATCACTGAATCATCAATGAACTGACTTTAACTGAAAAATAACTTGGTTATTGTCTTCTTGCATTATTAACAATCTATTTTCCTTTTTAACACTGTAAAGCTGCACAATCAGTTTGTATATTCACTATAAATAAAGGTGACTTGACCTACCTTTGGGGTCTTTGCTATATTCTGATATCATTACACCTCAGCTACAGATTAAGAGGAGTTGTTTTACATGTCCAGACGGTTTGCTGCTGTGTTTAATAAAGTATGTTGTTAAAATAACATTCTGCTCTTTAAATGCATTGTCTGCTGGTTTATTTAGCTACTTCTTAGTACATCACGTTTAGTTTGCCACTTAGTACTGTGAGACTTTGAATGTTAAAGTGCAAATGAACACCTGTTCACTCATGTGGGTTTAATACTGTTACAACCGCAGAAGGGTAAAAACATGCCAGACAGACATTGGTCTGATCAGCAACACAGCTACAACAAATATAACTGATAATGTGTGTTTTTTGTGAATAATCAAACACTGACAATAATCAGCCGTATTGGCACACCGAGGGGCCCTCATGTATATTTCAGCTTAGGGCCCCATAAAGGCTTGGGCCGGCCCTGACCTATCCAGTGAATGTCAGCGCTGTTTGATTCCTGAAGGAGACGGAATGATGAA